>NW_012146412.1:2052343-2053385 GCF_000956105.1 Propithecus coquereli | reverse complement strand
GATAGAGTCTGGGTTCAGAAATAACACAAGCTCACAAATTTGAACCATGAAAAGAATTCAGCAATTTCATGAAACCCGCAAGGCCTAACTTCAATTTGAAAAAATCCCCCAAGCACTCACAGCTTTTACAGAACAGTTAGGAAACTCTTTACTGGTTTTAATTATTTTCGAACTCCTTTTAGCAGGGTCTCTCTGTCTCCTACAGTGACCTGTGGGGCCCCATGGGAAGATAAGGGGTGGGAAGGAGACTGCCCTCACTTCAACCCAAACATCACTTTCCATGTGTTTTTTATAAGGTTTCACTTGAAAAAATAATTCTGCTACCAAAAAAAGAAGTGATCTGATGTACCATTTCCATCTCCAGTAAAACTAATCCTAAGTCCTCTACAGGCATATAAAATGTGTCCTCTTTCAAATAGCTTCAGAAAAGGGAATTTTTTCAGGTCTCAGAAATGCTCAGATCTTGATTAAGAAATCCTTCAGGGCTTCCAGCTGAGTTCCTTTAAGCTCAGCTTTCTACAGTCCTGCATCTATTTCATAACAACGCTCATGTATTCGAAGATGATTATTCAGCCTTCCCCACTTCAAGCCAAATTAATTCAACTTCTTTTAATCCCTCTGTACAAATCCTACTTCCCAACATTTAAATCATCTCTGTAAGGTCCTCTTCTCTCTCAAACCTCTCCAAATGTCTGTTATCCCTCTCCAATTACTGAAGCGAAAACTATCTACCATAAAGCTGAGCACTGTAAAAAAGAAAAGCCAATCTTCCTCATAGCTCCTTTGGGCTTTAATTTGGTTCTTCTTCTGCCCTTCAAGATCACCTTGATGATGCTGGTGTATCAAAGATGGCGACAAACTCTTTGACACTCTTCCCATCAAGAAGCATGGTTAGTCCGGGCGCGGTGGCTCACGCCTGTAATCCTAGCACTCTGGGAGGCCGAGGTGGGCGGATCGTTTGAGCTCAGGAGTTCGAGACCAGCCTGAGCAAGAGTGAGACCCCGTCTCTACTAAAAATAGAAATAAATTAATTGGACAACTA
>NW_012146412.1:2050970-2051853 GCF_000956105.1 Propithecus coquereli | reverse complement strand
GCCCGGCCCCATTCTTTGTAACTGTTACAAAATATTTCAAAGTACTAATATTCCACAGCTTATTTCGCCAACCACCAACTGATGGGCTTTTAGGTTCTTTTCAATTTTATTTTATTTATGTTTTGCAGTCACAGACAGTGCTACAATATATGTCCCCGTCTGCTTGTCAAAGCTGCATCATCAGTGCACAAAAGCTCACGAGGTCATATAGTTTTAGTGAACTGCTACTTTGTGATGTGAAACATCCCCTTTAATCCTTTTGCTATGTTTCACCTTCAATTCCATTTTTTCTGATATTAATACTGCAATACTCTCCTTTTGTTAGCATTTGCTTAGTAAGCTTTTTCCATCCCTGTATTTTTAACATGTCTGTGTCATTTTGGTTTATGGTATTTCTTGTAAAGATTATAGCTGGGTTGTTTTAATCCAATCTAACTGTATCTGATTTTCAATGCCGTTGTGTATCTTTTTAAAATGTATTTTCTACCAATTACATGGCCTTGGTATGAGAGAGGGAGATGCAGCAGGCATTCAGTTCACCATCCTGAAACTGGAAATTTGTTATATATTTAAAATTTTTATGTAAATTTGAACTAGTGTTAAAGTTGTAATAATATGTGTGTGTATTAAAATGGATTATTAATGAAACTATCTGGATGGTAACATCGGGTGATAGCCTTGGTGGTTATAGTAAGCTTTTCTCTTTTTTACAAAGATTTTATTTAAGGGTTAATAATTAAACCACTAGTGAATAAAATTATTAATTTCATTTACTTGAACTTCATTCAAGTAAATGAACTAAATTTACCAAAAGATGAAAAATTTTAATCATTGCTTTCCTTATACTTCAGTGCACTTAGTAACCCACGCACTGCTAACAAGC
>NW_012146412.1:2019333-2049930 GCF_000956105.1 Propithecus coquereli | reverse complement strand
GGCGCATGCCTGTAGTCCCAGCTACTCGGGAGGCTGAGGCAGGAGGATGGCTTGAGCCCAGGAGTTTGAGGTTGCTGTGAGCCAGGCTGACGCCACAGCACTCACTCTAGCCAGGGCAACAGAGTAAGACTCTGTCTCAAAAAAAAAAAGAAGCATGGTTAATTTCACCTCCTCTTAAATCTGGACGGACCTATGAGTGGACATTCTCACAGAATGGCAGAAGTGATACTATGCCAGATTTGGCCTTAACCTTTAACAAAACTGGAAACTTCTACCTGGGCTTCTTTGGAACACTTGCTCTGGTGTGTCCCAAGCTACCCTGGGATCTCCATGCTGTAAGGAAGCCCACGCCAGCCATGTGGAGAGGCCACATGGAGAAGGATGACCCACCAGCCCCAAGATCTTCCAGCCATGTTAACCTACAGAATCATGAGATAATACTGAATTGCTGTGTTATGTCACAAAGTTTTCAGGTGGTTTATTATACAGTAGGATAACCAGAATGATTTTTTTTTCACCTTTGTGGCTTGTTCTCCTTTCTCCCTCCCAGGGATCTTCCTGGACATTGGCACTAACTAAGGGCCCTACAAACAAAGGTGAGCAGCCTCAGGGTTCCAGCATGAATTAGCCTACCTTACCTACCAAGAAAATGAAGATTTCCCCTGCTTGCCCTCCAGTTTTCTTGCCTTGTGTCTTTTAAAAAATCTTTTTTGAAGAATATCCCAATAGACAGTCCCCATCAGTGAGAATTTCTCTATGAGTATAAAATTATATATTCTGCTTTCCTTAAAACGGTGTTTCTGTTGTCCAGTTAACAGCTTATTTTCCAAAGCTATTCAAGTTCTATGATGTTGTAGATGGAATTGCAAAGCCTAGCACATTTTCAAAGCAAAGCAATAGGCTTATATTATTTGGTATTAACAAGGATTTTTAATTCTATGAGGTAGAGCTATAACTTAGGGGCTTTCCTGGGTTGCAAAAAAGAAATCATTGCTAGGAAATGATGTTGCCAGTTTAAAACCCAAGTGTTTTAATTAATTCTCACAGGTTAGAGGTAGTATCAACAAGAACAGGGAGTTCGGGTGCTTTCTTTGAACCAAGCTCATTCAAAGCACATGCTTGTAGAGTCATTCATCTTTGCAAGGACGTATAAGAGTCCTTCCACTGTGTGACCTGGAGCTGGGGACGGGTGAGAGATGAAGTCCTCATTCCCTAATGGTGTTTTGTCGTTGTATCTCAAAAAGAGCAAATAACAGAAACAAGTTTATGTTTCAAAGTTCTTCTCAATATACATTACCTGAGAGTCCAATCTGGAGATCAGATATCGTAGAAAGAACAATAAAAAGTTCAAAAACCAAATACTTAACTTCCCACGGCAGTGTTCAAATCGGACTGATTTGGGGGCTTGGTTGCTCAGATGAAACGGAACCTGAGACCCACAGATTGTCGATATCCTGTCACCTCACGGAAAAGGCTGTCTGGGTCTGCTTGCCCGCACAGAGCAACTGCAGGAAGAAAGGCACGCGGCACATGGTGTCCCGCTCAGCTGCAGCTGGCAGCGTCGAAAGTATCTATTGCAAGTACTTTTTTAGCTTACCATTTGCCTTATAATTTATTTAGATATATTTATATATCATACATTCTTTATTATATATCATATTAATTTGTACATATATTTATATTTATAATTATTTTTAAACTTCCAGAAGTTTTAGGATTTTTTAATTTAGTCAAATATATCCATCTTTTCCTTCAGGGTTCCCATCGTTGACACCATGTAGACAGTCAGTTCCCTAACACAGACGCCCTCCCTGCCTGTGGCCGTGGTCTCTCTTCCCAGAGAAAGTCCACCTAGCGGGTGCGCGAATGAGCCCGGGCCTCTAAACTGATGTTATCTGGAGCTGCAAAGCCCCGGTGGGGGACACACGAAGACCTCATTGCTTTAATTAGCCAAGACAGGTATAAACCCTTCTTTAATCTGATTGCCTTTGGCAGACATGCTTTCTCCTTGGTCACAGACCCTGCCCAGCCCTGTCATTTCTGCGCGAGGCCACTTGCTGCTGAAGGTACGTGCCTGATGCCGGCGGGCACGTGCATGTGAAACCCGGTCACAGAGTCTCCTGCCCAGAAAAGAAAGAACCCAACTAGAAAAATCTGAGAAAAGGACTCTGACCCAGCCTCGGTAGCTATGACTAGACAGCTGGGTCTGTTTCTAGAAGAAAGTGGGTAGAGGAGAAGGAGCTGGGCAGATGACTCTGCCGCTGTCTGCCTTGGTCTCTACTGCTCTTGTTGACGGGCTCTCGAGTATGCCCTAAGTTCCAGCTCTCTGAGCGAAGACCTGCCTGAGCAAGCTAGCCTCTGTTATTCCACATGGACAGAGACGGCTATAACTTTCCAAGCTATTCGCCACCCTGTAGAATGTGTCCTCCCCCCGTCCAATCTTCAGTAGTCAGGGGGGCAAGGCCTGGGGGCAGACACGGCCCCGTGCGCAAAGGCAAATGCTCAGAAGGCGCTGTGGGTACTGTGAGCCTTCGGCTCTGTCCAGGTGAGCGTGGTACCCACCTGACAAGCACCTGCTTCACAGGTGCAATACAGTGCTAGCTGTCTACCCGACACTGTACTAATCACTTCACACGTTTCATTTACTTCTCTTGATCACTTTTGAGGTGAGTATCATTGTCCTCATTTTTCAGGTTATAGTATGTAGAACTATGAAATGATCATACATGAGAGCCAATATTAATAACATAGATATTGGCTATTGGGACAAGACTTTTAAATGTGAGCAGTATCATAAAATTGCAATAAGTACTATCAACTCAACTGAGTAAGACAGAGGGATCTTAACTGCCTAGCAACGCACAATAATTAAACACCCAACCAACCTAAAAACGGTCACAGCCAACAGCAGCACAAACATCTGGCAGATTCAGAACCAAAAGCAACATTATGAGAATAAATATTCAAAGAGTTCCTAACGATGTTGTCTGAGTCTGTCCTGGCTGCTGTAACAAAATGCCATAAACTGGATGGGTTATAAACAACAGAAATTCATTTCTTGCAGTTCTGGCGGCTGGAAATTCCAGGATCAAGGTGCCAGCAGATTTGGTGTTTGGTGAGGGCCATTTCCTGGCTCATAGACAGCACTTTCTTACTGTGTCCTCAAATGGCAGAAGAGAAGAACTCCGGTCTCTTCAGCCCCTTATAAGGGTCCACCGCCATGATCTAATCATATTCAAAAGGCCCCATCCCTTAATACCATCACCCTGGGGGTTAGGATTTCAACATATGAATTTTGGAGTGGGGGGGACACAAACATTCAGACTATAGCAGATTTCATGCTTAAAAACTCAAAAATTGGAAAAAGGAAGTATGGATTTTATTTTAAGGTAGTAGATCACCTTCATCAAATACAAATCTTTACAAAATAAAGAATTCACTGCTAAGACTGCTTACTGTTTCATCAATAAGAATGAGAAATAATCAACCACTTCCTCCATCTAACTACCAGAAACCCCACAGCTTGGCCAGGCCCACGATTTAGTAAAATAAGGAGTCCATTAAATTTTGATAGTGTTCTGTCTGTAACTAGTTCTAAAACTAGAAGACTTGGAAAAGACACGTAACTAGGAGGAGGTTCCATAAATCTACTAAGTATGGTAGATATTGGTTACATCCTAAGGAGAGCGTAGTAACCAAAAAGCTGCTGTCTCAGAAAACATCTCTTAAGCTTTCAGAAAAGCAGAGCCAAGGAGATTCATACACAGTCTAAATATTTCTATCCAGAGGGCTACTGGGACATCTAACAGCTTCTGCAGTGAGACACAGCCTGCCTGGATTCCTTGCCCAGCCACAGGAGTCAAAAAGTTAGTATTCTGTCAGTTCTCTGCTGTCCACTTGGGAAGAATTATACCACACCAAATTCTTTGTTTAGTGTGTTCACCTTTTTATTATGAAAATAATTCAAGTTAATGTAAGAAAATTTAGAAAATAGCAGTAGAGAAAAGAATTTTAAAAATCACCTACAGTCCTACTACCCTGATAACTATTATTTACCTTTTTAATGCACGTTCAGAATCCTAAATTCGAAAATCCAAAATGCAAATGTTCCAAAATTTGAAACTTTTGGAGCACTGGCATGACACTCAAAGGAAATGCTCATTTGGAGTATTTCAGATTTTGGAGTTTTGGATTTGGGATGCTCAACTGGCAAAGATAATGTAAATATTCCAAAAGTCAAAAAAAAAAACAAAACCCAAATCTAAAACACTTCTGGTCCCAAGTATTTCAGATAAGGGATACTGAACCTGTAGTAGGTTTCCTTCCAGTCTTTCTTCCATGTATGTAAAGTTTTGTTTGTTATTAGTTTTGTTTGTTTTATACATTGCTGTAGCTAGCCACAAGGTTCACTTTGCAAAGTGAATATTTTCTTTATTTTTTTCACTGAAAGTCATTTCACACGTGTCTCCCTGTGTGGTTATGCGAGCTTCCCAAACGTCTGCGTGCATTCTTACTCCCAGGCCGGCTCCACCCAGAGTCAGCTGGTCTGTGCTCAGCAAAGACGAGCTCATTTGATCATAAAACAGCCCTGTCTGCTGAGGGAAATCTGCTGCCCCCAAACTCCTAATGCGTTTCATTACCTTTGAATTATCAGTTTGGAATTATCCACATCGCTGCCCTTAATTATCCACCTCATTGCCTTCTTCATTAGCATGCAGGGTGGGGCCGGGCGGGCCTGTGTTCTCTGCAGAGCCTCAGTCACTTCTGATTAGTGAGTTGCTTGTAAAACGGCCTCAGTCCAGGCGAGCCACCGCCATTTAGTGTCCGGTACCAGCAAAGCATTTCATTTACATTCTGTCTCCAGGTCAGCAAGAAGGCGGTGGGTTAGTGGGGCGGGGGATGGGGTGTTAAGGGCAGCCCCGCCAAGGCTGCCCAGCCCCTCTGCCTCCCTTCCTTCTACTGCTTTCTCTTTCGCTCTCCTCCCTGCCCACAGAGCTCTCTCTCTCTCCAGCTTTGCCCTCAACAGAAGAAAATAGCTGGCCTCCAATAGCCACCTACAATCCTGTAATATGTGTCATTTCTCCGCCTCCCTGGCCCTCCTGCCACTCAAGGTGGCCCTAACAAAAGGCCCCCATTTGACCCCCAAGGCAGGCCCAAGCTGATTCAAAGCAGGGATTTGAATCCATTTAAGCTAAGCTAACCAATGCTCACAAACCACACTCAATTTGCTACCCTTTAAGGCAAGCAGAAACATTACTTTTCTTTTCCTTTTTTTAAAATAGGAGTCAAGTAAACTAGTATCTCAAACGTAAATACAGTATTTTTAAATCTTGAAGCAAGACATAAACACACTCTCCAAAGTAAAACAGAACGGCAGCAATACCTCACCATCACTCAGCACTCGCTCCCTCCAAAGCACTTTACTTGGAAATGACACCCCTTTGCAAACCCTCTACCCCTTCCAGGGATTCCTGATAGACAAGTTTTATTTCTTAAACATTCACCTGAAAGCGCTATTGCTGAGTGCTGCTTTTTAAGAGGCTGGCAGCACCCTAACCTATGGATTTGCTTCCCACCCACTGCGAAAAACCTGTAGTAAAATGTCCTGTCGCAGGGCTGGGCTTGCTGCTCACCGGCTGGGACAGTCAGAGGCTGTTTGCCGCCCCCCGCCCCCCCACCAACCAGGGCGGACAGAGGCTCCTTGTCTGGAAGGAGCCAGCCAGGAAGCGCCTGCTGCGCTAGTGTAGACGTGGATGTTCACTTAGGAAGTCAGGCTGTCTGGAGGATGGACGCCGACCAGACCGGAGGGAACGACGAGGGCAGGGAGGTGCGACAGTGACAAATGGAAAGTGCAGGCAGTATCTGGGCTGCAGGCTGCTTCTGGGGCCCTCACGCCTCAGCCTCAGCAGGAGTGTCTTAGGAGACTGAAAGAAGTGACAGATTTGTTTGACAGAATATTCGATCCTCAGGAAAAAATTTTCTCGACTTTTCCAAGTCACTCCTTACGAAAAGAAAGCATGAGAGACTCCTCTGTGTTCAGTCATAGACTGGCTACCATGGATCCCACAGGTAAATGCATTCTCCAGTCGGCCCACCTGTACATTTACAAACCGACTTATTCATTTTTTAGCAAACATTTATTAAGTATAAACTAGGTGTTAGGCATCTTGCTAAGCCGCCAACAACTCGGGGAGCCCAGGGGACATGCCCACCGGTGCTGGCAGAACTCTGGGGTTCTCTCTCCCTCTCTCATATAAACGCACACAGTGTATGTTCTATAACTGTATCAAGCGCTCTATCAAGGTGGCAGGCATGCTGCTGAGTGCTTTATATGCATGACCTTTTTTTTCTTCTTTTTTTTAAATTTCAGAATATTACGGGGTACAAATGTTTTGGTTACATAAATTGCTTCTGTATCGTTTGAGTCAAAGTTATTAGTGTGCCCATCCCCCAGATAGTGTGCATTGTACCCGTTCGGTGTGAATTTACCCATCCCCCCTTCCCGATTGATTTCCTATCAGTGTTATTTCCATATGCGCACAAAGGTGTCGATTGATTAGTTTTAATCCTCATGGCAACCATACACAGTAGAAATTGTTTTCCTCATTTTCTAGATGAGGAAATTCAAGTTCAGTGAGGTTCCATAATTTGCCCAAGATCACCCAACTCACAGGTGGCCAAGTTCCAATGCAAAACGAAGACTGATTGATTCCAAAGCCTGTGCACTTAGCCACTGCACGATACGACCTCTTGGAGCTCACTGAGCACAGGGCTGATGCCAGGAAACAAAGCTCTGGCTCCTGGTAATCTCTCACATGCCCACAAGTTACCATGTGAAAACGTGGACACCTGAGAACGACAGAAAAAGCCAAAGGTCTTGCTATAAAACTTCTTCAAGGCACTTTGGGAGGCCAAGGTCAGAGGATTGCTTGAGGCCAGGAGTTCGAGACCAGTCTGGTCAACATAGCAAGACATAGGGCAGGGTGGGGGGGGGGAAGAAGAAGAAAGAAAGAAAAATCATATTTTTATGCCAGATCCTGGAGTGAAGAAGGTTCACGCTGGAGGACACCTTGAAATTTCTCTATCCTAAACAATCTAGAATTCATCAAAAGAATGGCTCCATCAAATGGTGTATTCATTATACAGAACAAACCAGAGCCACACGCTTCCACATGAATTAACCTCAAAATGAGAGATTACATTCTAAAAGGGTAAATTGAAGAACAATAAGAATTGTCATACCATTGATTTCAAGTGTAAAAATCAGTAAAACGATGCTATATTGTTTCTGGACAGGTGTAGGTATAGTATAAAATATATGTGCGAATGATAAACTCCAATAATAGGGTAATGATTATTGCTAGGGATGAAGACAGCAGAATGGGATTAGGGAGGGGTTCAGAAAAGGCTTCCAGATTATCTTAAAAACATATAATGAAGCAAATGTGGCGAAGTAACAAAATTTATTAGAGTAGGTGGGTAGATACATACATAATAGTTACATTATTCTCTATGATTTTCTGTTGGAAGTATTTCACAATTTTTGAAACTAGTCCATCTCCCAGATTGTACAGTTAAAGAAACAGAGGGCCTGTGAAGTCAAATGACTGCCCCAAAGTCACACAGCTAATGATAGAGACAGCATTAACACACGGCCTGGGGTTCTCTGTGGCTTTGGTTCCGTGTTTTGATAGCTGGTAGCTTCTCTGGGGCTCTTGCTTAAACCGTGCAATTTAAGAATTGCGAAGCTGCAGTGTGCCCTGGACTGGCCCGCCCTCTTTTCCATGATTCACGTTTCTGGGCTCCCAGTTCTCAGTGCCCAGGACCTAAGAACTACAGACATTTTAATACTTGGAGACCGTGAAACTGGAAGTTAGAAGGCCCAAAAGCCACTAGCCAAACGGGTAGAATGATTGTGAACCACAATTCTAACAAGTTTGGTTAACAGCCTCCCCTGATACTAAAAACATCATTAGAAGTTTCCAATTAGGATACAGGCGGGGAGAAGGGAGGACAGCTTCCAGAAATAGGCTGGAAGATAGCGACAGCAGAGAAAGACACAATTTAAATAGCAAATAAAGGCCTTATTACGGTCCTGGCCGTTCAGTGTAAATGGCAATCAGTTCATTAAAAATAATTTAAAATTTAAAATGTTTGCGGGCAGCAGATCTCAAGCCTAGATGTGCAGGAGAATCACTGGAGAAGCTTTTTCAAAAACGTCTGTACCTGGGCCCTACTCCACCAAACACCATTCCACTGCTGTGGGACTGCGATCAGGTATCCGCGTTTCTCTAGAGCGGCTGGAACGACGTCTCGGCGCCGGCAGAGCCGAGAACAACCGCTTGCGAATGTGAAACAGTGAGAGTGAGCGACTGCAAAGCCGGCCCTACTCCCCAGTGGCCGTCGGGGGCAGAGGCTGCACCGTCTGCGCGTGGCTCGGTTTGCGCTCAGCGCCCCCTCGCCCACGTCCCCAACGCAGCCCCCGCGCGGTGCCCGCCGGCGCTGCCCGGCGTCCCGGCACGTTCTCTCGCGCTGCTGCCCGGCTCCGTCGCGAGCCGCCGGCCGGGCTAGCGCTTCCGTTTCCGCTGCCCTGCGCAGCCTCCGCGCCCACGCGGCACGGGCCGCCGGCTGCTCCTCCGTCCGGCTGCTCCTCCGCGCCGGCCTCCCGGCCCGCGGCCAGACGCCCAGAACTCGCACCGCAGCGCTTCCTACGCCCCTCCGGCCTGAAAGCAAAGTTCCGGCGATAGACATTCTTTCTTACTCATTTAATTTGGCAAATGAATATAATTTTAAGGACTCCAAGTTATCTTGATCTGCAACATTATTAGACGTCAGGAATAACCAATTTAAGACTAGTGAATGATGTACAAAATGTATTCGCCGACCTTCATGTCCGTGACCCATGGGTCTGGGCTCCCAGTTTTCAATCCCCATAACATAAAATCTGTACACATTTTGAAATCCGGAGTCTTGAAGTTGACATTAACAGGCATGAAGTTTCACTAGCCAGATAGGTAAAATAATCAAAATCTATCGAACTTCTAAAACTATAGAAGTGGGCCATGACTTATGTAAAATTTTTCTGAACTTACTGAGTTCAAAAGTATAATAGTAATAATTATCATAATGAATGTTGCCATTTATTGAGCACCTCCTCTATGTGGTAGTGCTAAGTAATGTACTAAACAGGTAAGATTATACCCATTTTACAGGTGAGAAGTCTGAGGCCATCTAACTTGCCCCAAACTACTTAATAAATGCTGCAGTTGGTTGGGATCTCACGCTGCGCTTGCCTGACTCACAGACCCTACATTTTCCCTCTTATGTAGCAGCGGCTCTCACTCCTTCACCCGTAGACACACACGCAAACACACACACACACACACACACATACACACACACACACACACACACACACACACACACAGACACACTCTTGCTCTCTCTTATCTTTCTTGACTACCTCTTCCAGGTAGTTTCACTGAATTGTAAAATTTCCAGGAAACTGGAGGTTCATTAAAGCACGAAGAACAACATAGGAGTATCTTACTTTAAAAGGAAAACAAATGTCCCTGAAAAAACTGTAAAGTCAATTTCTGTAAAACAAGTAAAAGTTTTCAATTTATGATTCCAGAGATATATGCTCACAAAATGACCTGAAAAAAAACATGTAGCTTAAAATTAAAATGTCCTTTATCTCTGATAGGGAATGAGAAGTGCTGTTCCCTGTCAGCCGTCAAGACACTATACCCAGCCTGCAAGGGGACAGAGTTTGACGTCCCATGTTCTTAGCATCCCCTGTGCCCAACCACCCCGCTCTCCCCCAGATCCTGGAGGGGCCCTGGCACCTACATCCAGTCCTTTAACTAGAATCATCACCTACAGTTCTTGCTGGTCTAATAAGGAATAAAACAGCAGATCTGTCAAGCAGGAGGATGCTCACAACGGTCCCTGTTCTCTGGGGACTGGAGTCACACTGCAGTCCAGGTGGCTTGCTGGGGTGGTGCCTTCCTTCCCTTCCGGGACGTGCGGACAGGTCCAGTCCCGATGGCTGATGGGAGGCCACCTGCAGAGATGCTGTAGCACGAACCACTTCCAGGAGCTCAGGGCTTCTGGAGCCCGCCCACAGCGAAGGGGCCAGACCATCTCCTTGTGCTCAGGTGCTTTTAAGCTGTGCCTTTGCACGGTGGGACCTTTCTCTACCAAATGAAATATAAAATCTATTGACAGGCTTTTTTTTAACATAGACTACTGAGAAACATTTCCTTACACAAATAAAGAATCCTAATTAGTACTATAGTGTCACCTGAATAAAGTCCCCTTCTAATAAGCAAAATTTTGAGTCTTCATTAAGTTGTAAAGTTGAATTAAAAGAAAACGTTCTCTGTACTTCTCCTCTGACCTCCCCTCAGCCCTGGAAGCATGTTGTACGTGTCTGCTCCTAAGCGGAAATAGCAATAAAATATAACAGGGCCGTAGCGATCTAGAACATGATAAGTATTTAATAAGTGCTTTGTGATTGATTTATTGGTTGGTTATTTGACGTACACATTCTGCCTTCCTTGATCCATCCTCTGTGTTGGGTTTACGGTATTTATATCTCTTAACCATTGTGCTCCTCCCCCAGACACCCACTGCTCCATCTCCTTCGTCATCGTGTAATTGTCAAGATGGGTTTTTGAAAAACTTGTTTACTAATGAGCTAGGTCATGAAGAGTTAAAGACCAAAAAAACCAAAAGTATTTAAAAACAAAACAAAAGCAACAATAACAAAAAACTCCAGGAAGAATCAAGACTTCGACAAAGCAGTCTGTTAATATATGCAAAATACAGGTAGGGTCTAGCGCTGCTCCCTCCCACCCCAGAACCACGCGGCTTACAACAGATCCTCAAAACGACCACAGGATCGCTGACATCCCACCGCGATGGCCTCTGGTTTCCTGTACCCATTCTTCGATAAGCAGCATCCTCTTTCAACCAGCCAGGTACAAGTGTGGGGTTACTTCTGAGTCATACCAGGCCAAGTACCTCCAGTTCAACCCCAGTGCTGGCCAGGGGAGAGTCACTGCTTCTTCTATGCTGACGTCCTGGTGCAGCCTTAGAAAATGTCACTGAAACACTTGGCAGATACCTGGAGCCAAGTGGCTACTGATGGTTCTGACATTGCCGGGTTTGCCTGGAAAGACTCCCTTCCCTTTCATCAGCTTGGCTGGAATTAGAACCTCGTGGAGACCTTGACCCCACAGACCTAGAATTTCAGTTAGAGGGCCAGAACCCAGCTTGGTTCCCACCCACTGGAATGAACTTTTGTAATCTGAGTGACCTGAATATATGCGCTCATTTTAAAGTGTTGTGGCGTTTTTTTTTATGTTATTACAATTATTAAAGTAAGAAAACTGGAAAATAATGTGTCTTTATTTTTTAATTTTCTAGAAAATACAGAATAATAGAATAGAGTGGGGTTTGGCAAACCATGGCCTGGTGTCCAGACAAATCTGGCCTGCAGTGATGGTTTATTTATTTTCTCTTTTTTTCCTTTTTTTTTTTTTTTTTTTTTAGAGACTGGGTCTTGCTCTGTCACCCAGGCTGAAGTGCAGTGGTCTTGTCATAGCTCACTGCAGTCTCGAACTCCTGGGCTCAAGCAATCCTCCTGCCTCAGCCAAGTAATAGGAGCTGCGACTACAGGCTTGTGCCACTGCACCTGGCTGTAATGTGTTTTTATGTAACCCACAAGCTATGAATAGTTTTTACATTTTTAAATAGAGGGGCAAAAAGTCAAATGAAGAATAATATTTTATAATATATAAAATTATATGGAATTCAAATTTCAATGTCAATAAAGTTTTATTGAAACACAGCTATGTCTATTTATTTATGTATTATCTATAACTGCTTTTGCACTACGATGGCAGAGTGGAATTGTTGCAACAGACATGGCATAGAATATGTACTAGCTGGCCCTTTACAGAAAAAGTTTGCTAACTCCCTGGAATAAAGAAAAAAAGAGAAAAAAAACCAAAGTTACATTTTCCCAAAGCAACATTTAAAATTTTTTTTCTGTTTTATTTCTGTTGGTAGAGAAGGTTTTGCATTATTTTAATTTGTGTTTTCTTAAAATACTACTCTTCTCTTAAAAGAATATAACCTAAGCACTGTAGAAATGGAAAGTGTCATAAATGGATAAAGAAGGTAAACATCACCAAGAAATAATCTCAACGGCCAGAGAAAACAAATGATCACATTTTAGTATGCATCCTTTCAATCTTTTTTTTCCTGATGGGACAGACAAGAAGTTTAATTAGTACAAAAGATTTCTTTGGTGAGCAAGGAAGCTGGACCAGTGACTGAAATGATCTCAGGAGGTGTCTTTTCTTTATTATTCTCATTGTTGAAGATCCCTGGTCTTGTTTTTTAAAAACCACTTTACTGAAGTACAGCATATTTTTAATATGTATTTGTTTCAGTTTTCACAAAACTGGGCTCATGATATTTTGCATTTTGCTTTCTTGCACTTGAATTTAAATTATGAACATTTCCTGCAAACTTTTTGATATTACGATCAATGAAAGTGAAATGTTTCTCCCCTTTCCTTGAATAATGCCTTATGGACTATTTTACTATATCATAGAAAATGGTGTTTTTTTCTAGAATAAAAAAGAAAATAATTAAAGCCAATTTCTGTGAGTTTAGAAAAGACTTGTAGTTCTTTCAAGTTACTAGAATCTTTATGTTCTATTTTATACTTCTTTAAAGAAATATGACATTTTTCTTTAGTAAGCAAACCATTAAAAATACATAGTGCTTTTGTTTTTTCAATCCAACAGGAAAAAGGAGAATGTGAAGCTTTCCAATTGGAGTTTTATTGGTTTCTATGTTATTAAGTATACCATTTCTGCATGTCTATAAAATCTTCCCTGTATCTATGTACAAATACTAATATGAAACACAACCAGACTTGCAGAGTTATGCCAATTCCTTCTGTGAGAGCAATTGTTGGAAACATTACTATTTAATTACTGGAGGGTCATGTTATTTCATTATCAAAGGGCATTTATTGGGAATAAAAACTGTTTTGAAACCACACCTAGCAACAGGCTATGGTTATGCACAACTATTATATTTAATCGGAGTTATTTCCTTAGGTTTAAGTGGCAAAGATTCAACATAAAAGGATTAAAGGATGGGGGTGGGGGGAGGATGCATGCTTCCTGTGTTAGCTTTTCTTGCTATCACAAAAAGAGATTTCCAAAGCTGTTGTTGGAAAATAAGCGACATTGAAAAGGAATGGTTTCAGTTCCACACATGGCCCTTATTCTAGGCAGAAAACACGTTGCCTTTGTTTTACATTACAGCTTCTACTCTCCAGATGGAATTGAGGGACATTGAATCAATTTGGAAAACCAAAGTTGTTACTGTAAGTGATACATATCAAGGCGTAGGACCTCACTGTGGATAACCAGAGTGTGGAGCTGAATCCATTTTGGTTCCCTTCACTGTGCAGAGGGCGCCAAGTGAGTTTACCGTAAGGAGGACCAACCAGTGATTAGCTCTGATCTGTAAATCTTAGTTCACTAAAAACCCAAAACCTTTAGGCTGTTTATTGCAATCACAGTGATTTACACATACCCAAAGGAAGAGGAAACCAAAGAAAAAGTAGGGGAGGGAAGAAAGGAAGGAAGGAAAGGAGGGAAGGAGGGAAAGAGGGAGGGAGCAAGTAGAAAGGTAAAAGGAAGGAAAGCAAAAAGGAAATAAAGAAAAGCTATTGGTGTACAACAGCTTTTATTAGCATCTTTCTGTGTTCATAATGGAAACTCTTACAGCTGAGGAATTCTTTGATGATTTATCGCCAAGAAGAACACTGGACCTCTGTTGATTTAAAATATATGCATGTTTTCAACTGCCATGGGCTCTCTATTTTTGCTGCCAGATGTAGTGATGAAGTTAAGGAGATAATTTTTTCCATGAAGAGGAATCAGGGCAAGGAAACACTGTCTTAAAATGCAGGGATAATCATGACGGAACTCCAAGGTGAAACTGTGCCAAGTGGTCAGATTGATTGCTCATCTACCGAGCAGGCAGATAATGCCACTGCAGGAGGGTGGGAGAGCTAAGGGCTACCAAAGTGCCTGGCACACAGTAGGACTTCAACAAATGATTGCTGACTTTGAATGGAGGGTGTTCAGCGAATCTGTGGCCACCTAAAAACAAAGGAATGCCTTTTGGGCCACAGCGCTGAGAGAACCAGTATGTATAAGCCACAGCACAAATTACCACCCCCGCCCCCGAGAGGCTCAGATAACATAATTTACAGTCTTTGAAAATGGATTAGACACACCACAGTGCAAATGCATTCTCTAACAAGGTTCTGAGCTGTACTTCTGGAAGGAAGAAGCTGCTCCCTTCCATCTGATTTAGCACCTACATTTTTACCCAACCTCTGGAAACAAAGCCAGCAAAGGGCAAACTGGGCAGTTGTAAAAATTATATTTTAATAATCATTCATTGCAAAAGCACCCAGTGAAAAGTCGGCATACTTCAGCTTGACACCGGGTGGCTGGGGTTTGGAGAGGAAAGGTAAGCCTTGGGCATGAGCGGGCAGCAAGGGATGAAGCCAAACTCCGCTCCTCGTCTTCATCTGCCACTCTGTCCTCCATGAGCTGGTGCTTGGGGAAAGAAGCCATAGCCACTGCCAACTCCTTTTCTCCTGTACCTTTCGCTCTTTGTTGCTGGTAGGTAATTTTTGGGTCACTAAACCCTAACCAGAAAGCCCTTTAGAGGATTCAAACATGAGCCTACTTGGAAATGGAGTGGCAAGGTCAAGGTCCTGGCATGCTGGACAGGGGGTGCCAGAGCTGCTCCTGGCCTCAATAAACCAGTAATAACCACAGCTGTCTCTATGCAGTGCTCACTGCACACATTACTCATATTCCTCTTCAATCACCCATCAACTCTGTGAGGTAGACTGTTATTATTCCCTTGTTGCAAATGCAGAAACAGAAGCACAGAAGTTAATTAACTAGCCCAAAGTCTCACAGCTGGTCCCAGAGTGCTAGAGCCTCTGCTTTTGGACTGGGCACCTGGCCTCTTAGAATAAAGACTACATTTCCCAGCCTCCCTCGCAGCCAGGTACAGACAGGAGACTAAGATCTGGCCAATGGGCTATGAGGGGAAATGGTATAGTATAGGGAACTTCCTGCACTTGCCTTTAAAAGGGGAGGCACTCCTCCCACCGCCCCTTTCCTCTCTTCTACCATGCTGCTGCTTGCAATATTGACAAAGTAATGGGACATCGTGGACCTGGCATTTGAAGGCATCATCCTATGGGTGGTGCGACACCAAGACTGAAGAGCCTGACTTCTGGACAGCTACACCGGGTAAAGCAAGTATCCCAGTGCGAGGCCACCTATCTCAGACTGTTAAGTAAGAAAACAAATAGCCTTCTAACTTGTTCAAACCTCTGTTACTCCAGTTTCTTTTATACAGCCACCCTGTACCCTAATTTACATCATAGCTGGGCTGGAAGTGGAACCCAGTTCTGCCTGATTCCAAAGCGTGTTCTTATCTACCGCGTAGTTGCAGTTCTAGGTGCTGACACCAGAAGAACAACATGAATTCCCAGTGGAAGAAGGACTCATAATTCCTGCTTCAGAACACAGGGCCACTCTTTGACACTGGATTCTAAAGGATGGGGGTGTGATGGTGTCCCCGTTAAAGAACGCTGTCAGTATGATGCTCCTATAAAATACAGTGTGCGTGGCATTCACAGGCATCAAGAGGGTTGGCCAATGGTCCCTTGAGCTAGTCGCAGTCATGGTTTTCATTAAGCGAAAGGATGGGAAGGCCTTGCCTCTTATTTTTTTGATACAATTCAACATAAGCAGAGCAAGCCTGGAGGAAACTTTGCATAGATGTATTTGAGGATAGCATTCCATGTTTCCCAACTTCTGCACCTTCCCATCCCTAGAGGTGGTCTCTGCCCTAATCCTGGTACCCTGGCCCCTTCCCTCTGACTCACCCTCCGCCAAAATAGAAAAGGACCTGACATCTGGAGTCCGGAACTGTCTGTCACCTCCCAGCTTCCCTGTCCCTCCAATGCTTTCTCCTATCTCCACAGTGCCGGGAAGGTCCTCCTGTTCCGGGAAGTCCCCACAGCAGAAGCAGCAGTTTTCGTCCTCTCTTAAGGCGTGCAGAAAAGTGCAGGCTCCACCACCGAACTAGCAGCGCTTACTTGCTGTGAAACCGCCGTCAGCTCCGCAATCCCTAAAGTAAGAATAGGAGCAGATCTCACAGGGCTGCTGGTTGAGTAACACAAGATGATCCGTGCAGACGGGCCTGGCTCGTAATAGATGTTCAATACGTGCTCATTCTTTGCACTTGGTCGGCTCTCCCCTTCCTTTCTGCCAAGCACATAAAGCGCCATCTCTACATCCCAAGCCACAGTTCCTCTTATTCCACCACTCTCGACAATGTAAATAGTTTTTAGATGATACTTTATGTCCCATAATTGTATCTTATATTTTACATATTTCAGCACATTAGTAACTCACAGGCCTTAAGGGATACGGGAGGTCCTGGTTACAGGCACCCAGATAGGACTGTCATTCTAGTTCCAGGAGAGGCTGTCTGAGAAGAGCGACGGCAGTGCGTAGAGGAACTGAGCCTTGCCACCTCGCAGCCCAGGACAGGGCAGCCAGGGGACACTCACCACCTCTGTCCTCCCGCCCCTCTGAACCCACCCGCAGCTGGAGCGCAAGGGGAGCCCACTGAGCTAGCCACGCGGCTTGCCTCCCGGGCGCACAGCAAGAAGAAGGACGGAGAGTGGATCTGGACAGGCCACGGGGCGCGGCCCGCACGTAACGCAGTGTGCACGTCATCGCACGCCCACACCTGGTGGGACCACGCACTCAACAGATCAACATTTCTGTGGTCAGACAGATGAGATTTACGCTGCGTGAGATCAGTAAGGAATAAATAGCCCTTATCAGGTCAGGTACTGCTGCCAAATGGAGATGAGCCGGAAACCCACTGGAGCTGTAGGTGAGGACTTGAGACTGGGTCGGGGCGGGGAAGGGAAGGGGAGGCTTACGTCACAAGAGCTTCTCGACACCATGTCCCCTTGCATCCCCCAGGCAGGGGACTTCAGCTTCGTGTGCTCGCTCCCCCTCGCCCAGCTCTGCCAGAAACCACCTGCGGTGCTGGTGGCCACACCTAGAACTGCTGGGAGTGCTCCCTGGAACACTCACCCGCAGAGCGGTGAGAGAGGGGCAGGCCACCCTCGAGTTACTGGGACTTCCTAGGAGGCAACACTCAGCCAGAGTCTCCAGATTTGAAGTCAGGGAGCCTGTCCCCTCAGTGCTGCAGAGTCCTCTGCTTCCTGCAGTTGTCTGGTGCAGCTAGAACAGTGGACGCTCCATGAATATTTGTTGAGTAAATGAATGAATTAAGGACTAAGTCATATCCTTCTCCTGCATCGATCACCATCACTCCCTGCAACCACGGCTTAAAAATATGTAGTCTGGTTCAGATTTTAGACAATAAAAACAAGGTAACTTGGATACCCTTAACCTCTCTAGTCTTTAATGACCCCAAAATAGTCTGAATCACCACCACACAGGAGTACCAGATTCTCTTCCCCACGTCTCACCCTCACCCACTTATTTCTGGGAATCCCTGGGATTCCATATTCCACAAGCTTTGTCCCAGTTCATCCCTTTGGTTGACCATATCCCTGTCTTCCCTCGCATAAATCCTCTCAAGGGTAATCACAATGTTAGGAGCATGGACTTTGGCATCAGACAACCTGGCTTTGAATTCTGGCTCTACCATGTATTGGCAACCAATGTATTTAATATCCCTGTGCCTCAGTCTTCTCATCAATAAAATGGGGACATCATATCATAGGGCCATTTGAGGAGTCTACGAATGAACATACGTAAGGCACTTAGGTACCTGGCACATGGTAAGCACTGCATAAATGTCCGCCGTCATTATTGTTGGTATCTGGGCCTGCCAAACAGTCCCACAGAGTAGCCCCGACAACCAATCTGGACCAAAAACAGATCACAGGCTCCATCGAATCAGCATAAAATACTTTTCAATCCATCACATGGCAGTTTGCCAGGTTGCAAGAGGTTAAGATCTGGTTCCCATCAGGCATCCCACTGTATCACAACAATGAGAAAATGGTTCAAGAGGCTTACTGATTTTAGTGACTGATTAACATTTAGAGAATTTTAAAAGAACAAAAAAAAGAAATTGGCCATCTGGCAACACTGCTCCCCTTAATATATCTATCAAAGCCATCGTCCTTGACCCAGCTAAAGTCTAGCAATGATTAGCAAATCGTAGATTGAGACCATGTAGACATTTGAATTTTCATCCTATAGTTTATTTATTTAATCATTGACTGCCCTCCTTCTGAGGAACTGGGAGAACATTAAAATAGCCATTGTCAATCATGAAAGTTTGCCAACATTTGTTCTATTCTTCTCAAGTCTAATTCATATAAGATTTATTTTTTTATTCATAGCTTTCAGAAAGAAGCATCCTTGTCAATAGGCAAACTATTAATGCAAACAGACATGTCAGTGGGCATAATCCCTTATAATACCAAAAATCAATTCACATTGGGCAATTGACGGATGTATGCCATTAACACCTCCACCCAACTGCAGCCAGCAGAGCATTCTACCATTAATACGGTATAGTGCACTAAAATAAAACCTTTTGCTAAATTGAAAGCAAAGATGAACTTCGCAGACTAGGGTGAAAAACCAGGAGAATATTACTTGTTATATTACAATTGCATTGGATATTTTGGATTGGATTTCTTTTCTGCTTTTAATGAATTTGTTACTTGTAAAGCAAAATGATTCAAAGATAGTTTCTACAATTATCTTTTTTTTCTCTGAAAGGAAGACCAGGCTTGGATTGAGAATCATTTGTTAAAATATTTCTGGTCTCATCCTGTTTAAGTGAGAGGAAATAATATGAAATTAAATGAACATATATTCTCCACTGGCTAGTAAAGTTTCATCCTTTCAAGCAGCAAGGCCCTGCTAGCATTATCTGCACCTCCAGAATCTTTCAACTTCATTGTCACAAGTTTTTATATTGACAGACAAACTTTCTAACCCTGCAGCAGTCAATCGTGTGACACGCGCCTTCCAGTGGGAAGCCAGCCAAATGAAACCCCAGGCGAAGGTGTCACGTGGAGACGCAGAAACCATGCCTGGTTCACTCCATCGCTAGATGCCTCGTCTCTCCGAGGACTTTCAGCACAACGAAACTCAAAACAGACACTGCCAAGTTAGTACAGTCACCAAAGATTTCACATGTAGTCAATTTCTCTTTGCTCTCAAAACCATATCTCCTCTCTGTACTTTTTTCTTATTTTTCTCAAATCAGGAAGTATTCAGGTTATACCAAAACTTCCCCATCATTTCTCTAATAAGGAGGATGGAGTAGTACGAAATTGAAAGTAGGGAGGGAAAGTGGTGAGTTGTGGTGGGGGTGCCTCCCCTGTCCCTGGGGGGACGACCACAGTTGTTTCAGTTGTTCATTTGCAGTTTTACTTCTAGGAAGTCTCCATCTATACATACTTCCTCTTCGATCCCCCAAATTCCAAGATCTCTGAACAATGTCTGTCTTTGTCTCTCTCTTTCACTTTCTTTTCTGCTTTTAATGAATTTGTTACTTGTAAAGCAAAATGATTCAAAGATAGTTTCTACAATTACTTTTTTTTCTCTGAAAGGAAGACCAGTAGCTGTCAGAAAGCCAAATTGGCTTGATCTTCCAAGCAGACCTGAGATCAAAGGGTGGTTCCGTTTCTCTTACTAAGATTAGGAAGTGAGGTGTGGAGGCCAGAGGCAGTGGTGTTCTCTCTGAAAGTATTTCAGCTCTTCTGTAGACCACCTCACCTTCACATGCAAATGTAAACGGTCCTCATTAGGAAGTATTAGTTCCCTTTTTAACCTCAAGCATCAATGCCACTTGTCACAGGCAATTTCTATAATTGGACCCTGGGTTGAAACTACACCAGTCAAGTAGGCTGTTGTCTCATGGGTGTGGCTGTACGGGTGTCCACCCCTGAAATTCCCACCGGGGAGGTACTTTCCTTGAATTAAGACATGGTTTTTTTTAAATATGCAAATCCTTATGTCTAAAAGCCTCATTCACCACTATTCATTCCACAGCTCCTCTTCAGTTCCTTTAGCTAATTATGGCAGAAATGAAGCACTTGAAGCTTCGATCTCCAACTCCCATTGCCCCAGTCAGCCTTCACCATCCCTGACCATGGCCCTAGACATGAATGGTCTCCAAGCAGCCAGGTCCCGCTTTCTAAAGTCATTGCTCAAATCAAAGATGGGATCACATCCCTGCAGGATAACGCCCAGGTTCCACATCTTTGCGCTCAAGGCTTTCCTTGTCTGCTCCCTAGCTTGGCAGCCCTTGCCCCATCACAGGTACCTTGCACTGAGATTATAGAAAACCATTTAATCTAAATCCCCTTGCTACCATTTGCTCTTGTGGTTTCTTTGACCTAGAATTTCCTTCCCTACTGTCTTAGTCTGTTTGTGTTGCTATAAGGGAATACCTGAGGCTGCGTAATTCACAAGGAAAAGAGATTATTTCGCCTACAGTTCTGCAGGCCGTACAAGAAGCATGGCACCCGCACCTGCTTCTGGGGAGGATCTCAGGCTGCTTCTACTCGCGGTGGAAGGGGAAGGGGAGTGGCGTGTGCAGAGATTACATGGCAAGAACAGAAATAAGAAAGGAGGAGGAGGTGCCAGGCTCTTTTCAACAACCCGTTCTTGCAGGAACTGAGGGTGAGAACTCACTCAGCTCTGACAGGATGGCACCAAACCATTCACGAGGGATCTGCCCCCACAACACAGACACCTCCCATTAGGCCCCACCTCCAACATTAGGGATCAAATGTCAACATGAGACTTGTCGAGGCCAAAGAAACCATATCCAAACCACAGCACCTACGTTCTAACACTCTAGCCAATCTTCCAGTCAAAATCAAACTCATTCTTCAAGACCAAGTCAAAAATGCCAATTCTTTTATAAACCTGTCAAAGCCCCTTTTTCTCCTGATTCCCATCATTCCCTGATGAATCTATTTTTCTAGACCTTCACTAAAAAATGATGGATTAAATCAGTGGTTCCAAACTGGATGATTTCCCCCTCCGAAAGACATTTGGCAATGTCTAGGGACATTTTTGGTTGTCACATTGGGAACGGGAGCTACTGGCATCTAGTGGGGAGAGGCCCAGATGCTGCTAAACATTCTGCAATACACAGAGCAGCTCCTTCCCGCCGATAAAGACCTATCAGCTCAAAATGTAATAGTGTCAAGGTTGGGAAACCCTGGGTTAAACAAATGCATTCATTACTGCTCCATGGCTAAGCCCCACTAAATCGACAGTCAAGGTATTAAAAAGGATCGAAATGGAAAAAGACCAAAGCATAGGAGAGGAGACAACAGTGGGCCACAGATGTCCAAATTTTTGCCTGTGGAAAGCAGTCGGTGAAGCTGGTAACTGACTTAGAGTGAAGAAACCATTTAACCTAAATCGCTGTGCTCCCCATTTCCTCTTGGAGTCTCTTTGACTAGAATTTCCTTCCCTACATTCTAATATTCCAGCTTATCTTCCAACTGTCACAATCCAATTGATTCTTCCAGACCCAGGCCAAATGCCAACTCCTTTGTAGACCTTTCAAAGCCCCCTTCTTCCCACTCTCTATCATCCACTGTAAGTTTATTTTTCTAGCCATCCAGTAAAAAATGGTGAAGCAGGTGAAAGTGACAAAGAGAAGAAAGTGAAAGAATGAAGAAAGCAGAAACCCAGTTCTCTCGGGGGCGGGACGAGGTGCCAGGAGAAACAAGCCCATTCGGACGGCGGCCCTGGAGAGGCTCGGACGCTGGAGCCCAGCCGGCACTCCCACAGCGGGCGCAGGGCTGGATGCCAGGATGGGTTCAAAGCCTTAGTGAAGAGTATTCAGATGCCCGGATTCCTGCCGTCCCCCTAAAGGGCCAGGCAGGTCCCCCACTGGGTTCATTCTCCAGAGAAAGCAGACCAGAAGGTTCTGTGAAGGACAGAGGAAGGCGAGCAGGGTGCCGCTTGTCGAGTCAGGGGCATTAAGTGCATCCTGCGCAACGAGACCCTCGCCACTCCCCGCCTGGCTCCCAGAGGATTCTTCTCCAGAGAAAGAAAATTGCAATCAAAAAGACACAGCAATGCTAGCACCTGGGTCCCATCTAGACACCTTTGGGTCTAGCCCACAAATCAGCAGATCCTGTGCAGATACACAGGGCTTTGTTCAGCCTTTTAGTGCCTCACTCTTAACTATAAATGCACAGCCAAGGATCATCAGACATTTGAGAAAACTAACATGAAATTGGATGCCGATTCGTTGCTCTACTCGCTCAGTCATTTTGAATGTAACGGCCACACAGGACACATGCTCATTCCACAGTGACCAGCGCCCCGCTGACCAGTACAGTGACGTCGTTCACGCGTGCGCATCCCAGTCCACTCTCCTGGGCTGCCAGGTTACACTGATGTTGTGCAAACCGTTCTTGTTACATTAATGGTGGCTGGATGCTTTCCAGACAGCCCTTGTGTGTGTGTGTGTGTGTGTGTGTATTTTAATATGCACATATATTAAAGCAAAAATTTTAAATTTGAAGGATTGGAAGATAAAGTTGAAAAAAAAATCTGAGAAAGTAGAATAAAAATAAAAAGATGAAGGCAAGAAAAGATGTAGCTTTTCTTCCAAAAAGCTGAGAGATCTGGAAGATCAAGAAAGGAAGCTCAACATCCAAGTAATATTTGTTCTGGGGAAAAAAGAACAGCACAAAGGGAGGGAAGAAAATTATTAATATCAAGGCAATAATATAAGAATATTTCACAGAACTGATACATTAGAAGGGGCTCCCTAGTATGTAGCACAATAAATAACAAAAGACCCCTGTCAAGATATGTATCATGGGAAATTTCAGAGTTCTGGAGATAGAGAGAAGATGTTATAAACTATCAGAAAGGAAAACCTGGTCACATATAAAAGACAACAAATTATTCAGGGGAGTTTTACTTCTAGTTAGGATGTAGTGAAAAGCAAGGCATGACTGCTCCTCTCCTAACAATGAGAAAAAGACAGGAAAGCTACAAGAGGATAGTTCGTTAGACCCATCTTAGAGCTGAGACTGCAAAGGAACATAAACTAACTCAATTACTAGAAGTGCCAAGCCTTTCCTAGTCTGCTTTCACCCTGGGGATTGGGATCTTTCTCAGTGCATCTGGGCACTACAACAAAACGCCCTGGACTGGGTAATACAGGAACAGAAATTTATTGCTCACGGTTCTAGAGGCCGGGAAGTCCAAGACCAAGGCGCCAGCAGATCTGCTGGGAGGGGGGGGAGGGCGAACAGGGGCTGACAAGCTCCCTCAGGCCTCTCCCGTAAGAACACCAATCCCGTTCACAGGCCTCTGCCCCATGACCTAACGCCTTCCCAAAGACTCACCTCTCGCTATCATCGCCTTGGGGGTTTGGTCTCAACATAAGAATTTTGGGGGCACAAACAAACCTTCAGGCCATAGCAGGATTGGGGGAGGGGCGCTGCAGACAGGACTGAGAAGAAATCAGGTGGGTCATTAACAAACCTCGAACAGCCGCACACGGCTGGTGAGAGAGCAGCATCCCGTCTGCAAATCCATGTCCACCTCCCAGCTCTTTCCACGGGCCTTCCTCCACCATGCATGGGGCAGCACACAGAAGTCTGGGGACAGGAGAGCCGAGATGAGCCTCTCCAAAGCACTCTGAGCCTTCAGCGAATCCAAGGCAGCATCCGCAGCAGGCTGAGGCGGGGCAGGAGAGCTAAAGATCTCCTCAAAGCCCCCCGGTCCTTTCCCCCTGTGGCACAGAAAGAGAGAGGTGTTGGAAGGCACAGAAAGCCAGGAGTGAGACTGATCTGCAGAGAAACCCCCAGCAGCCCCCAAAGCCGGCAGCCAGGTCATAAAACAGAAAAAGGTTGTCTGCGATTTAGAAGGCTGATCGTTTGGCTACAAAGCATAAAGCCATCCCTCAAGTCTCACTGGTGCTTAGACTCACAGATCTGCTGGCGGGAAAGTCCTCTTCCTGTCTTAATGATGCTAGAGGCCAGTGGTGACCTACAACTAACTGAAGTTACAAGTGAGCCGGACCCAGGGCAGACACACCCCGAAACACACACACGTTGTCAGCCTGGCAGGGACGTGCCCTTGGGGGGACGGTGAATGAAAGCAGCTGTCTGTAAGATCCCTGCATTGTTGAAGTCGTGTAATATTCGAGCGTAGGCTGTAATAGCTCAAAGGAGTATTCTAAAACCTAGAGCAACCACTAAAAATAACACAAAGAGTTGCGGCTAAAAAACATAAAGGAAATAAAGCGGCCAATTTAAAAATAGTTGATTCACCCAAAAGAAGACAGGAAATAAGAACTAGGAGAAAAAAGAACAGAGGGGACAAATAGCAGGGTGACAGACTTAAATCCAAACATCATTACTTAGATTAAATGTAAAAAGATTAAACAATTCCAGTAAAAGACAGGAATAGTCAGTCTGGATAACAAGGCAGGACCCACCTATATACGGTTTACAAGATAAATAATTTAAATATAAAGATGCATAAATATAAACGCTAGTCATAAGGAAGTTGGTGTGCTATGTTAATATCAGACAAAGTAGACTTCAGGGCAAAGAGTATGAGCAGAGATGAAGAGAGATGTTTCCTCGGGATAAAAGGGTGCACTCACCAAGCAGGCATCCTAAACACGTATGCACCTAATCACGCAGCATCTAAATATGTGAGAAATCATCTGACAGAGCTAAAGGGAGAAATGGATCCATCCACAAACATAGTTGGGGATTTTAAAACTTCTGGATAAAAGTGGTAGACCAAAAGTTAGAAAGGCTGTAGACTGGAACAGCACCACCCACCAACTTGACCTTACTGACACACATGCAAAACTACGTCAAACAGCTGCGGGCACGCGTGTGAAGAAGGGTTCAGAGAGACGAAGGGAGGTTGGAGTAGGGGAGGCCAGGCAGCTGATAGCTGAGGAGGGAATTCATTGGAGGAAGGCGTGAAAAACCAAAGGGGTGGACAGAGAGTTCTATTAGGTTGTTTGCTACACGCCGTGCAATGCAAGCCCTTTTCTCCTTCTCCGCGTTAAACGCTCAGTGTGGTCTACATTGCTCTACACGCGTTATGAGGTAGATTTCATGGTGGGGATGTGAAAAGGTATTGACTCCTATTGTGTGGTTGGCTTGGGGCAAAACGAGATGCTTGCTGTGAGAAGGCAACCGTGCTCGTGCAATGGTTCTGAGTGGCGCCCGGAATGTTCAAGCCGGAGGGCCGCATCAGCTCAGAGGGAGCCAATGGAGCACGTCATGGTGACTGCCAGGGAGAGGGGCCCGGCCCCGCAGCGCCACGACGGCGCTCAGCTCTGCCGCCCCAGCAGAGGGGAGCCGAGAAACGGCCCTGGCTTTGGTGCGACCACCTTTGACGGTCGCCCGGGACTGAACGGGGGGTGCCAGGGGGTGCGATGGCAGGTGCCCGTTCTCCAAGCAAATCCCTCAGAAAATCAAAGGCAGAAGGGTGGTGTTCCCGAGAAATCGGATTCTTTTCTGGGAGGTGAAAAGAGTGCAGTACCAGGGCAGAGACGCCTGGGTGACTTCGCTCCCCGGCCCGGCCGAGCGCCGCCGCAGGTTGACCTGGAGCCTGCAGTGCCCTGGTGGCGCTGAGCGTGCAGCCGGCCCTGCCCGAAGCTCTGCACACCCGGGCACGGGCGCGGCGGCCAGAGCCGAGGACCGCAGAGGCAGCCTCGCGCCGTGGCCAGTGCTGCAGGCGGGGCAGCCCGGGGTGGAGAGGAAAGAGGAACGTTCGCCACGTTTGGGTCTTAGAAATTACACCAGGCTCGCACGGGCTCGCGGCGGCCTGGCGAGCTGCGCGCCTCCGGGAGGCTGAGACCGCGTGCAGAGGGCCGAGCCCGCCTGCACGCACCGGCAGTGAGGCCCAAGCTGCGAAAACACAGTTTTGAAAATTGGGCCTAAGGAAGCATTTGTAGCAAAATATGCAGAAAACCCACAACAAAACCAAAATCACTTAGACTCCAGCAGGGGCCAGGGAGGCCCCAGATTCTGGCTGCAGAAGAAGAGGTTGAGGGGGGACCGAGGGGAAGGAGGCCTAAGAAGGACAGAAATCTTAAGGCTGCTGATTCCGTCGTTGACGGTCCGGCTGTGTGGACCCCCTGTGCCGTCTGTCCCCCGCTCCTGCGTTTTCTATCATTGACAGCACCCTAAAAAGCTAGCCAATCAATCCCTGAAGTTGGTGGCTTTTGGGGCGCTCGCGACAGACCAACCACAAAGAACAGGCAAAGGAACTATACCAAAAGCCGGCGGAAGCCGAGGCCGGGACACGCCTGCCCGGTGCGGGTTCGCCAAGCCTGCGGCGGCGCGGCTCAAACGGCAGGCGTCCGTTTTTCTCACGGCTCTGGGGCCGGAAGTTGGAGACTGAGATGTCAGCAGGCTGGTCTCTTCTGAGGCCTCCCTCCTTGGCCTGCAGGTGGCTGTCTCCTCCCCACGTCCGCGCGTGGTCTTCCCTCTGCACTGGTCTGTGCCCAGATTCCCTCTTCTTACGAGCAGGGCCGTCAGGTTGGATCCGGACCCGCCCTGATGGCCTCATTCTAACCCGATCACCGCCTTAGAGAGCCATCCCCAAACGCGGTCACGGTCCCAGGTACTGTGGCCAGGACTTCAGCCTGTGAATTTCAGCCCACGACAGCCTCCATGCGCAGCAGCCGCTTTCTGCCTAAGTTCTGGAAACCGTCATTATTGTTCTCTAGGCCATGGCGCTGCACCCGTTTTCTTTCCCGCTATGCTTTCCAGGTATTTTCTCCCATGGAACTCCCGTTTCTAGAAAAAAAAAAAACAAAACCACATCCTTCTAAATTTTCTGTGACCCCTCAGGCCCGTCTTTTCAGAAACAGACCTCCTGAGACAGGTATGCCCCCAGCACATGCTGCGGGACCTTTTATTTTGATTTTATTTAATCCTCTAGAAAAGCCAAGAAACCTGAAACTGCTCCAGCTGGGCGAACAGGCGCTTTCTGTCCTGTCTCCCCCAGACAGTCCAACCTGTGAGATGCTCTTCCAGCCTCTGCCCCACCCCCAGTCCAGCCTGCCCACCGAGACTTTGGGAGCGGGTCTGGGAACACTCCGGAAGGGCTAGCGCACACGACGGCGCCGCACCACGGTTCTGGCGCACTGCATAAGGAGGGGTGAAGATGAGAGAGCAGTTCACGGGCCGGGAGAGTGGCTCCAGGAAGGGCGAGCCCAGGTGAGGCAGTTCTCGGTCTGGCTCAGCTGAGAGCCTGGAAGGGAAAAGGCAACCCCAGCAGCAGCCGTGAGCAGACGTGCACTAGAGCCTCCCAGGAACCTCACCTGAGCTGTGAGGATCTTGCCACCCTCACAGAAAGCCTCCACTCTAACCTACAGCCATGATCATTCCCCAGACTCACTGTGCTTTCCTCATTCTTTGCCTCAGCTGAAATCCTCCCCTCTGCCTGGAATATTCTCCCTGCCCCAACCTCAACCTGCTGAAATTCCATCCGTTCGTGAAGCTCAAGTTCCAGCGTTCAAGAGGCCTTTACTCATCGCCACGGATGGAAAGTCTAGTCCGCCTCCACACTCTCCATGTGTTTCATCAATTCCTCTTTTCCTGAAAGATGGGACTGGAATGGCAGAGGCCACCTGCTGTCGGGCAGCTGCTGGGTTTTGGTGTGACGGTGGCGATCGCTAGTGTTTGCTGAGCGTTTATCACACAGCGAGCACGTGCCAGGTGCGTTTCTCATTTAATCTTCACAGCTCTCAAAAATGTATATTGTTATTTGTCTCGTTTTACAGAGGAAGAAACACAGCTCATGGATAGTTGTCACGTAACAAGACAGTGGGGGAGTCGGGGCTCAAACACAGATTTGCCTGCCTTGAGAGCCCACGCTCCCAGCCACTGGAGACCCGGGCTCCAGGATCAATTACAGCAGCTACTGGCTCTGGGACTTGACACAACTCAGTCTCTGAATCCCAGTTTCCTCATCTGTCAAATGGAATAATAATACCTTGTTGGGGTTAGCATGAGGATTAAATGGGATGAAATGAGGTTTAGAGCACCGAGCACCTTAGACAGCACTTTTCTTGATAATTTACGGTACGTATAACTGGTGGTCTCCCTTTCTAGAACGTAAGCTTCTGTAGGGTGAGAAATGGTCTTATCGCCTAGTATTTCCCTCAGCCCCTAGCAGACTGCCTGATATTCATCAACCAAATACATTATTTATATTCTTCCCTGATAGGCTATAAAAACCAAGTCCGTTTGAGATGGATTACAGCCTATCCTGTGGTAGGTTGAAGCAGAAGCCACAAAATCTCTTCTGTCCCTAAAATTCTAATCTAAACTATGCATGAGCAATTTTCCCTCTTCCAAATACTTCCAAAATCCCCCCCAAATTTCATTCAATATCTTTAATATTTTGTCTGGCCCACAATTAGAGTCAAATAGGGTGACCAGCCACCTTGGTTTGCCTGGGTCTGTCCCAGTTTTAGCGTGGAAAATGCAGGATTTTCCATACTAAAACTCCTTAGTCCTAAGAAAACTGGGACAGTTGGTCACCCTGTAGTCAAACAAAAAGATTCATGATAATAATGATGATTATTGAGTACTTACGGTGTATCAGGTATAATGCAAGTACTTTAGAGGCATATTTTCAACTGAATTCTGCCTGCAACCCTAGAAGCTAATGAATCTGCAGAAGCAGATGTAACAGTTCACAGCACAGACCTTAAAGAAATTCTTAGGAAAGGATTAAGCTTTGGAAAGAATCTAAATAGCTTTCCATGGTTTCCTCTCACATGTGGCTTTTGGAGGGGCATAGGTGTTCGTCCGTATTTGCTTTCCCCGGAAGTAGCAGAGGGAGCAGTCAAGCTTTCCACTGATTGCTTTTAATCTCACCCAACTACACGTTCTCCTTCATACAGCTTGGATGTGCAGCCTTTGGTGTAGGCAGTCCTCAATTTGCACAGTAGCACAGGACCGTAGAAATGACTGTGCAGCCAGGCATGGTGGCGCATGCCTGTAGTCCCAGCTACTCAGGAAGCTGAGATGGGAGGATCACTTGGGACCATGAATTTGAGACCAGCCTGAGCAACATAGCAAGACCCCTGTTTCAAAAAAAAAAAAAATTAAAAATACAAACAATGAAACCATGCTAAGCAATCTTAATCATCCATGAGAAAAGTTATGTTCGTTTTGTATTTAAAGATTTTTTCAAAATGTTAAAAACTCCTTAATATCAATTATAAACGTATAAAGAATGAAAAAATAGTAAAACTAATATTTATTTAGTAGATGGTAATTTAAAACATTAGAAACATTGAGAATTAAAGTGTTTTATTTCTTTGTAAAAAACTTATGAAGAGTCGTGTGAACAGTGCTTCTCTTCTCATCACACAACTTATGGCATGGAGCAAGTATTTTCTCTGCACCTTGGCAAACTGTTGTGTTCCTATCTAAGTTTGGATCAGCTTCCAACATTTTCCCTCTTGTACTTTCAATGTTGTAAAAATATATCCAAGAATTCCTTTCATGTGAGGCTTTTGCCAGTGTCACTTCCTCTGGGGCATCTTCATTCATTTTTTAAACACAACCACTATTCTCACTTATGTCAATAATTTTACTTTACCAAGTTTCTCTGGCTGCATAGCTAGAACCTCTCCTACTCAGGTGTTTCTTCTATTTATGTTCAATTAGAAATCACTTCAAGAATTCTCCCTTTTTTTAACTTGCTTCACTTTTATTTTTGTTGGTCAATTCCTTCTTTCGATTCTCTGTTTTCATAAAATGGCACATGGGCTGACCACTGGGAGACAAGGAAGCAGCCCAACGACAGGCTTTGCCGTCTGTGTGCCAGCTTAGTACCGGACGCACAGTGCAAACGCTGAAAGACATCACGTGATTAGTCCTTATCATACTGCACATCTTTTGTTTATGCAGGGATTTGTGGACTGAAGAGCTAGCATCGACTTTTGTAATTGATTTTATTTATCCAATTTCTCACAATTAACATACCATGGTAACTGAAATCTAGACTGTGTCTGGACTTGAGTTCAGGTGCTGTTGAGGTCTGGTGCTATTTAACCACAGTGTGGTCAACTTAAATTTGTACATATCAGAACCAAAGTGAGGACTGATGGTACTACAAATGCTTTGCCTCTACCTAATACCGTCTGCTAACTTTCTCTTTAGAAAGTATATGTTTCAGATGTACACATGAGCATATGCGTATTTGTTTCCTAGTGACATTGGGAGCCAGCAGGCCCAGCTCCATAGGAGTCATGAAACCCAAACCAAGATCTCTGATAAAACAGGAGATGGCAGAGAAACTGGCCAAAACCAGCTAGAACCCAGATGGCCACAAAAAAACGACCTCAGGTTGCCCTCACTGCTCATTATACGTTAGTTATAATGTATTAGCATACTAAAAGACACTCGACCAG
>NW_012146412.1:1998686-2019283 GCF_000956105.1 Propithecus coquereli | reverse complement strand
AGTTTATATTGACTGATTTCAAATGTTGAACAAGCCTTGCCTACCTTGAATAAATCCCAGTTGGCCATGGCATATAATTCTTTTTATACACTTTTTCATTTGTTTTTTTGCATGCATGTTTATGAGAAATTTTGGTATGTAGTTTTATATTTTTGTAACATTGCTATCTTGTGTTGATAAAAGGGTAATGCTGGCTTCATAGAATGGGTTAAAAAGAATTTCCTCTACTACTTTCTGAGAGAAATTGTGTAGAATTCATACCATTTCTTACCTAAATGTTCAGTAAGATTCACCAGTGAAACCATCTGGGATTGGTGCTTTAGAAATTGTGTAGAATTCATACCATTTCTTACCTAAATGTTCAGTAAGATTCACCAGTGAAACCATCTGGGATTTTTGCTTTAAAAAATATATATATAGATCTATTTCCTGTCCCCATGGATCATTTCACCTCTCTTAAAGTCGTGGCATGCAAATAGGGGGAAATCAGTATTCAAATCCTGTTTATACCATCAAACAATTGGATACTGGATTATTTCAAGTCGTTGACATGGAAATATCTGATAGTGTTTGCTTAATGCCTACTATGTGCCAACAACTGTGAGGTGCTTTATATAAAAATTTCAATAATCATCAGAACATTATATGAGGTAGGCAATATTATGTTCATTTTACAGATGAGGAAATAGCCTCAAAAAGATGGAGCAATTTGGCCAAGGTTGTCGGTCAAGTGTGGAGCCAGTATTTGAACTTGAGTCTGTCTCAAGGTCAGCCCTGGTTTTCTCTGTTTGCATGCTGCCTCCCCTCACGTCCTGAAGCCTGGCGCCTTTATTCCCCACGCGGGCTGAGCCCCTGCGATTCCCTGCTTGAGTGCCATCTGTGATCCTTGGTATTGTTACCAAGCCAGCCCTTGTCCCAGAGTTCTGGAAAACAAATCTCTTTTGATAAATAAATTTTAAAAGTAAATTTTTAAATTAAAAAAAAATTTTTAAGTGTCCACAGGGATTCCAATTGTTCCTTAAGGTTTTATCCACAGCTCAGAAGGAACCTGTTACAATATTTCCAAAATATCAGAGAAGAGATAACGACGAAAAGCCACTGTAGTATTTCCGAGCTTTTCTTCCTGCTGGTGGCCATAAACGAAGAGTGGGTTCCCCTGACCTGCCTGGGCAGACAAAGTTTCATCCCAGCAGAGCCCGGACGAGTTACAAATTCAAAACCTCTCTTTATATGTGGATTTGAACAAGAAGTGTCTGGGAATCGGGCTTGAAGAGACAGGATCCAGATACGTCCTAGGCCTCTTGTTTGCAAACTTGTCTGCACGTTGGAATCACCTGGCCAGCTTTTAAAACCACTGATGCCTGGGTGTGCCCCTCTGATTTCATTGGCTCAGAGTGAGGCCTGGACATCGAGACTTTTAAAGGCTTCCCGGGGTCTCTAATATGTAGCAAAGTTTGAGAACCACCGATTAGGCACTCTAATCAGAAAAGATTGCCACAGATACTAATGGTATTAATTATAAGTATTTGGAGTGTGTTTTTACTGGATGGAGTTATAGCCATGGGTGATAATGGGTAACATGTGAATCACTTTAATCAATATGAAAGATGTTTTTTAAACAAAGACTATAGACTGAAAAATACATAGGTATGTAATTTATGCAAAAGCAAGCACAAGACAATGTTATGATGTGCATGCTTGTGTCTGCGTAAATGCTCACTGTTAAACATCCCGAGATCAGGTTGATAGTCAATGAGGACTTCAGCTTTATCTGTAAGAGAATATATTGATCCGTTATTAATACTTTATAATTAAGAATAAAGTAGATTTTTAATTTATTGTTTGGGGTTTATTTATTTCCAAAAGAGATTATTCTTTTGGAATGGAGAAAGGAGGCTGCCCTCAAAATGGGCAGAGTCATCAGACAGTTGAAGATAATATGGGAAAATGGAAATAAACAAGGAATAACTTAATTTTATCCCAGACTTTGGCATAGGCACAAAATAAGAAGTCCTTCTTTCTCCTAAAAGAAAGGGCACTATTTGTACTTCTAGAGACTGTGTTGTTCTGAATCATTTCCCATCTGTTTTGTGGGAGAGATACAATCTGATTTTTTCCCCAACCCTCATGGAGATTTTATTTTAACTGAGGTACTATTTAAGTGACTAAACAAAGTGCAGAAAAACCTTCTGAGGTTGCAAGAGTGAGCAAAAATACAGCAAAGGGGCTTTAATATAAACACAAGTAAGATCATAAATTATAGGTAAGTTATCTAAAACGTTTGCACAGAATGGCGGGTCTTGGGGTATCACTTATGGCCAAGAAGAGTAGCTTGAAGACATTGTAGACTACAGAACTGAAAGTGGCCCAAACATGCATAACAAAGAAAAATAATAATTTTATAATAACAAGTGTCACTTACCGAGTGGTCGTACTATTCCAGTTTACTATTTTAAGTGCCTTGCTTTAATTATCTCATTTTAACCTTATAAGACAATATACTATGATCAGCCTAGTTTTGCAGATGAAGATGAGACTAAGAAACGTACCCAAGGTCACACATCTGATAAAAGGCAGCGAGGCTCCGCATTAAGGCCCTTACCCCCCAGGCCATGCTGCCTCTCAGCAGTAAGGGCGATGTTTCCCAAAGTGGGCTCTGGGAACACCACGCTTGAGGCAACAACAGTGACAAAAAAAGACCCCCTGTCAGATTCACAGAGCAAAACTGGTGTCTTTACTAAGGACACGTCTATAATATGTTAGCGTGAATTACAAATCTAAAAGAGATGGAGATCACAAGGTTTGACTTTAGCATTCTGCTTTTACAGATCGTAGTGTGAAATACTCCGTGGACGAAGCTGTTCCCGAGGTCTCAGTGTTTCCTCCTGGAGGTTAAATGAATCCTCAAGGGGAGGAGTAAGGTCGAGAGGATCTGGTGGCGAAGGACCTGCTGCCCCTTGAGAGACTCCGCCGGAGGGGGGTCTATGACTGGGTTTGGGGAGCGTGAGGGGCTGGGAAAGGAAGGCAGCACAGAAACAGGGAACAGGGTGGCGGCCAGACTGGAAGGATCAAAGCAGAACTGTGGTCAATGTCCAGGCAATGCGTCAGCGGTGAGCAGGTGGAGTGTAACTTAACGCAGGAGTGAAGGAAGGACCAAGGCAACATCGAGTTTCTAGAACAAGAGCAAAGGTGGGGCCCGGTACCGGGAACAAGTTAGAAGCTCACGCATAAAGACTGAGCTCAGGACTGAGAATAGGCACACAGGCATCTTAGAACTCCAGAACCCAAGGAAGCACTAGAAACAAAAACAAAAACGCCCCACAGGGACGGCAGTGTGTCAGAAGCAGCTCCCAGTGGCCAAAGCTGGAACAATTTGAGCAATAAAATAGTGATGAGTTATCACCCAAAGTATAAGATAAACATCCAAGCATCCAAACTGACTGGATAAATGAATGACTAGGGAGAGGAGACAAATCTCCGGTGCCGAAGAATCCTAAATAACTTACGTAGACGCTCCACCCTCAAGGGAGGAGAACACGAACCCCCGCGCCTTTCGTGTAAGCTGCACGCAGGGACTTCCTTCCAAGGAGTGCAGCAGGGAAAGGGCGAGCAGAAGAGTCACTTTACAGTCAAGAGGGCTGACAAACAGCACGCCCGCAGCGACCCAGGCCAACGTTAGCAGTGACCGGTCACATCGACAGTGCGCACCCTCCATGTGAGGTAACGGAGATGGTACTTTATCTCTGTGCTCTTCCCTCCAGAAGCCCATTCCCCCAGTCTAAGCACGAGAAAACCGTCGGTCGGGCAAGTTCCAGCAGAGCAGCATCCTACAAAACGCTTGATCGGGACTCCTCAAAACTGTCAAAGTCATCCGAAACGAGGCAGTCTGAGAAGCAGTGACAGCGGAGGGGAGCTTACGGGGACACGGCGAGGAGCTGCCGCGGGGGGCCTGGAGCAGAGAAAAGACATTAGGCAGACACTGGGACACCTGAACAAACCAGGGACTTTGGTTAATAATAATGTAGCAATGCCGGCTCATTAACTGTAACAAACGCACCCTGAGAATGTATGGCATTCACAGTGGGGACAGCTGGGTGTGTGGGAACTCTGTACTACCTTCTCAAATTTCTGTGAATCTAACTCTGTTCTAAAAAGTAAACTTTATTATGAAAAGAAAAGGTCTGACCACTCGCTTGCCCTCCCACCACCCTTGGGTTTAGGACCTGTTGAGGGTTGAATTGTTTACCTCCAAAACTCACATGCTGAGGTCCGCCCCCCGCCCCCTCCGCCCAGTGCTGCAGAATGTGACTGTGTTGGAAGATGAGGTCTTCATGGAGGTAATCAAGCTAAAGTGAGGTCATTAAAGCGGACCTCATGCCATGTCACAAGGACACCACCTGACTGGGGTCCTTACAGAAAGAGGGAATTTGGCCACAGAGCTCTGCATAGAGGGAAGACGACCGAAGAGACCCGGGGAGAGGGTGGCCATCTACCAGCCGCGGAGCGAGGCCTGGGATGGATCCTTCCACAGCCTCAGCAGGAGCCCACCCCGACAGCACCTTCTCAGACTTCCAGACTCCAGACACGTTTCTGTTGCTTAAGCTGTCTGGTCCGTGATGTTTTGTTATGGCCGCCCTTGCAAACGAATCGAGGCCCAGAGAGAAGGGGTTAAACTGGATTGCCCCAGAGCAGGAGGAGACAGGAGCTGGCGCTTTGAGTTGGAGGAGGGGGGACCTAAGCCCAGGAGGCTGGTTTCCCAGTGTTACAAAGAGGGGTGAAGGTTTGGAGCTCCTTGGAATCCTCGCCCCACATCCACACAGCATCCAGACACTGGGCTGCCATGCGGTTAGGTCCTGCAAGCCACAGCCTCAAACCCGGATGTGTGACAAGGCTCGCGGATGGTGAAGTGCGCCACTGTCGGGGAGACCCCTGGATGTCACTGTCCCGAAGGCAGAGAGAAGGATGGTGACCACCAGGGATTGAGAAGGGGCCTCCTCCCTCATGTTTGAAGCACCACATAAGACTCAGGATCATTTTATAACCTTCTGGAAGAGACGGTCTCCCCAAAATATAATTTCAATAAGATTTTCCAACCCTTAAAAACGAAAGCCCAGATCCATAGTTAACTGCATTTAGAAATGTGACATTTTTGATCCAGTGGCTTGGGGGCAAATTCAAACCTGTTAAACAAATTAGGAAAGTCAGAATCACCTATAATCCCACCATTTAATACCCCTCCAGTTACTCCATATCCCTCCAGAACACAGGCAGGTTTCTACGGATGATTTTACACGGCGGAAGCCGGCCCGGCTTTATCGGCCGTGGCGTGCATTCTCTAGGCCCTTGGCGCCGGGTGCATTCAGAGAACCCAGAATCAAGACCTGGGTCAGGAGCTGTTGCACAAGGCTGAGCCAGGGCTTGGGTCTCACCAGCCAGAATGCAGGCCACTCCGGAGAACTTCCCTTTCATCCGCACCAGAGCTCAGCGTCCGCTCTGGCAGGGAAGGCGCAGAGGACACGCAGGAGCACCCTGAGGCCACATGAGATTCTACAGCGTGGCCCCGTCTGACTTCTCTTGAGCCTGTCTCTCGAGACTCCGGGACCATTCCTGACTCCGCCCCTCCTGGAAGGCAGGCTCGGGGCACCCGGCCTCCTCCTTCTCCCCGTGTCAGCACATCCTGATTCTCACCATTGAAAGTCAAAGCTGAAAAATCTGATTTGGTCACACCTGGCTTACTGGCACCGCTTACTGGTGTGCGCAGCAGATTTCATTTTCGATAACCATGTCAAAAATGTCACTTTGGGGCTTTAAGGTGTGGTGGGGATGATGAAGTGGATGCTGGTGTTTTTTTTTTGAAGAAGAGGGTAGAACTTTTGCCTGCACTTTTCACATGGGGAAAAATTAAGTTTGTGATTTCGATTTCAAAGGAACCATAGAATGGAATTTGGAATAGCCCAAGCCTTTTTTTCTTTTTCAGGAGAACGTCAAGTCTGAGTTTTGGAAATGAAGAAAATATTTCCGAGGAAGCAAAAGCGAGCCTTCTTTGCTGGCCGGCCCTCTTTCCCGCACCCTATTCCTCTTTTCTCCTCTCTTCCTTCCCTGTCTCTGTTTTCGTCTGCCCTGCAGTCGCCATTGCAGGAAACAGGGGAACGACCTAAGCTAAGTCAACGTCCTACTCTGCCCCTTATGAGCCTGGGGAAAATCCTTTCTAAAAAATTTTCAAATTAAAGTATGCCTATCCAGACCTGTGTTTCAACAGGGCTCTCATTTCTGATAAAGGCAACAGATTTGCGAGATCACAGCCCAAGTGAGAGCTTCAAAAACCCTGACAAGCGCCAGTCTTGTTTCGGGTCACCAGTGCACCACTGGTTACCCTGATGTTGAATCAGCACTCTACAGACCACATAAATGTCAGGTCTATCTTTGCAAAGTGAAAGTGCTGAATTATACTGAAACTGTAGAACGAAAAAAATAAACCAACCCTGCCTCAAGTCTCTAAGTCTCAGCTCAAAAGCTTTGTTTGATCTGGAATTACAGTAAACTCATTTCAGCACGGTGGAGGCATGTGGCATTGAGTAATTGACCCTTGCACCTAATTGCCAGTCGCCAGGCTTACTCTCAGGCCTTCCTCCTTCCCCTGGGCTAGATCGCCTGACAGCTCCACCCACCTGCAGGCCCCGACTTGCCTCCCTTTATGAGTGGGGCAGGAGGTCAGTGGCCTGGGATACACCGTGGTGGGCAGGACTTCGTAATTCAGTCCTAGAGTCAACGAGAATGACTGTGTGCCCCCGGCCCCTGCAGCCCCTGCAGAGCTCCTGCCCACCCCGTGCTCAGGGAAGGGAGTCAGGCGGGTCTGTGTGCAGATTCAGCCTCAGCCGTGGCCTCTGACTACTCCGTGACCTTACCCGCAAAGTGGGGCTACTGATACCCTCTCACAGGAAGGTGGAAAGAACTAGAGATGGTGCGTGTGAAATCCTGCATCACCTCCAGCGAATGCTGGCTCTTTTCTTTGCCCTCATCCCGCATATCACGACCTGTCAAGTAATCTGGCCCATGTCCCAGTGTCCCTTTCTCCTTCTAGGATGGTCTCTCCCTGCCTTGTGCCTGTCTCTTCCCCCGGAGGGTGAGGTTCTCCTCCCCCTGGGCTGCTGTGCTCCCCCAGCTGCGGCTGGCTGCCATGCTCCAAGCGCAGGTGAGTGTCCTGGCCGGCGCCCACCTGCTGGATTCACTCCCTGATGCCAATCAGCGCCAGCTCTGGCCTCCCCTCGCCTGAGCACACACTGTCCGGGGACTGCAGCGCCCAGGGCCGCCCAGCCTCCTTCGCCAGCCTGGCCACAGGTCACTCCCCATACCCAGCCCCGTCTCATCTCACCTCCCACTCCCACCCTAGGCCACACCCCCCCAGCTTATGCCCAGACCTGCTTCTATTATGTCAAATGCCCTCCATGGATGGCTAATTTTCAAAGAATCAAAACTCAAACAGCACACTTATGATTTAAATATATTGAGTCCGAACATCTCCTTGATCATTTCAAAGGCACTTCAGGACCTTAGAAAGCCTTAGAACCAGCTTCGTAAGTGCCAAGTCTTCTGGAAGGTAGAAGATACAGGAGTAGAGTCAGGAGAATGATCTGAACGGTACTGATCCCAAGACACCCCTGAAAACTGGATGATTTCAAGCAAAGTGCTTAACTTCCCTAAGCCTCAGTTTTCTCACCTGAAAAGAGGACAATTGTACTTAACTCATGAGATTTCTATAGAGTCTAAGGATAACGTATATAAAAGGATTTAGTCAGTTTAAAAATTCCTAATATCAGCTTGACATTTCAATTTCCATAAAAGCATGAATTCGGGCTTATTTAGCTGCTTCAATCCTTGGGGGAGGCGGGAAATAATGTCATCTAACTGTCATTCTACTATAATATTCTGTTCACAGTCCAGCTCTCCGAATAGACTATTAGCTTCTTTAGGCCAGGTGCTGTGCTGGTTACTCTGTGTATCTGGCCAGCACCAGCTTAGTGCCTGGCACAAAGCAGGCACTCAACAAATGTTGCTGGAGACATGACTTCATCATGTAGGTCACCTTCCTTAACCAAGCCTGGTGATTATGTCTCTGTTGTCCACTCTTGGGTATCTCAGCAGAAGGAATCATACCAACTCGGCTGGACCAACATTGAGTAGGGTGAACTGCTCCCCTCCCCTACTTCCCACTGCCAGTGCCGTTCAGCCAGGGCGAGGACATGCCAGCAAATGCAGAGGAGGTCAGTGAAACCCAAGCAGCTTCCTGACGCCTCCCGTTGCTCCTTCCACAGTTGCTCTGTGAGCTGGGCCAGTTGGACTGATTTCCCAAGGTAGGGGAATCAAGAAAGCATGGAGAGTGAAGGGAGAGTATTCAGTAGGACACAGGGACAAAGACAACAGTGTGTGCCAGAAAGAGTGGGTTTGGGAAGTGGCAAACGGGGATCTGGTGAGGATAAATCCGGCGGATGAGTTCAGGATGTGGGTTCCACACTGTCAGGAACAGGGAAAACAAAGTCCTTTGGTAGAGACTTGGGCACTGGAAACAGAGGTGGGAGTTGACATGAAACCTTTATCCAGCCTGCTTTACAGACGAGGGAGATGAAGTCTGGAGAGGGAAAATCACAAAGCAAGTGATCAGCATAGCCAGACTTGGATCTTGTCCTCTTGACCAAAACAACTGTGAAAAAAATCAGCTTCTGAAATGGTATAGAGACTCTGGGTCCCAACGGTGTTGGGACCACCTTTCCACCCTCCTCCCTGCAATAAGCTGACTCTTCCACAATCTATCGAAGATGGTCAAGACGGCCGTTGCCCCCTGCTAGAGATGGTGGTGGTGGCTCAGAGAGGCCTTTAAAAAATAGTTAGAGGACCCCCTGCTATGGTCTGAATGTTTGTGTCCTTCCAAAAATCATCTGTTGTCACCTCAGGGTGACGGTATTAGCAAGTGATGTCTTTGGGAGGAGATTAAGTCGTGAGAGGGGAGCTCTCAGGAATGGGATTCGTGACCTTGGAAAAGGGCTCTGAGGAAGATCCACCATTCCTTCTACTACGTGAGGACACAGTGGGAAGTCACCGCTCATGAGAAACAGCCCTCACCAGCCACCAAATCTGCCAATGCCTTGACCTTGAACTTCCCAACCTCCAGAACTACGAGAAATAAATTTCTGTTGTTTGTAAGTCTGTGATATTTTGTTATAGCAGCTTGAACTGACTCAGACACTCCCTGCCTGCCTTCACAAAGCTTATCAGGAGGTTCTTTGCAGGGCTTAAAAGCTCAAAACCCAGAAATGGTCTCGAATGGTATCCTTGAGTTTATGAACAGAATATCCATACCTTGCATCTTTTTCCATTGAGACCACTCTTTTCTAATATTGCTTTTACTACTCAAACAGATATAACCCTAAAGAGGTAGAAATCTAGGTAATATTTACTATTTACAGAATTCTTCCTGCTTCTTTTTCCTTTTTAAGAATTTATATCTTTCTTTTCAATTATAATGAATCAGGCACAAGATAAAGTAGATCATTCTAGACTCAGTTTTCTTTTTTTAATTCATAAAGGTGATAGTTGCATAAGATATGATTTTTAATGAAAATACCTCTCAAAATACAGATTACACATATCTTTCAGGTATTGCTTCTCTTTTCTCATGTGAACACATAGTGTGTGAAAAATGGAAAAATAGATCCTAAAGAAGTCTGCATAATACATTGCAATTTTTTCCTGAATTATTTTACCTTGTTCAAATTAGGACTTCAAAAGCCTTAATTTCCTTGGTTCAACATAATGTGAGGATTCATATATAGCCATTAATTCATTTATTCATCCACATAGGATCAGTTTCATAAGCGAGGCCCTGTGCATAATGAAAATATGGGGCCCTTTGTTCAAAAATTAAGAGTTTTCTACATAGCCAGAGCATGACACCAAGCATTAAACCCCCCTTCCTGAGCATGAGTTCCTGTGTGACTACACAGGTCACCCACCCTGCATCCACCCAACCATGGGCCAGGCCCTGGCAGTACATGGTGAGCCAGCACATGGTGATGCGTTCTGTGCCCTCCCTGCGGCTAACAGAAGAAGGGCACGAAGGATGTAATCACTGCACAGTTTGATGGGAACTAAGATAAACAACGTCCTAGGCCATCCAGACACTGCTTCATCTCAGAGGCAGCGAAGACCTCCCAAAGGAAGTGACATACACGCTGAGACTGAAGAATGACTAGGAGTCCGCAGGCCAAGAGCAGGAGGGAAAGTACTCTGGGCAAAGGAAGAGTGTGTACAAGAGACTGGAAAAGCCTGCAGAGTGTGGCGTGCTGCAGAGACCACCAGGAGTGTGTCGCGACTGCCGCAAAGAGCACACGCTGGGGGCGGCTGGGGGAGGATGGGAGGTGGATGAGGACCAGCTCTGGGGGGAGACTGCATTTTATGCTGAAGGCCGCAAGAAGGTCTTGGGTTTCTTGGGCTACTCTCAGTCAGCTGCACAGTGGGGCCAGGAAAGGAAAGAAATTGATGATGCTGTCAGTAAGAAGACCAAGCTACCCTTCTTGGTTCCTGATGAAAAGTAAGAAAAAACCAGGAAGTGAGCCTGCAGAGTTACACTGGCGGGAAATCCTGGTTTGACAAGTCATTCGGCCTTTGCTCTGGGCCGTGGTAACCACTTTGGCGCGGGTGGACTCCACACCTGATCCGCAGACTGGGAGGGCAGGAGAGTCAGACCCTTCCTCTTCTGCTCCCAGAGCTGCCAGATGTGTTCCAGGCCTCCTCGGTCTGTCCCTTAGCGACAGCGCCCGTGTACTCGGTGGCAGGTGATCAGGGCTCCCCACAACGGTTTCTGGACTATTCTGCGCCCACTGTGCTTGTTGGCAACTCTGTGTTTACCAGTTTGCCTTGTCTGCCAGACAATGAGGGGCTTGACAGCAAGAAATTGGATTTATTCATATTTTAATTCTAGTTCCTCACAGAGTAAACCACAAATGTATTGGTAAATGGAATTAAGTTACACTAAACATGGTTACACTCAGGATATGTTATGCATTCAGTCATTTTAAGGGGAACTTAGCTTATTAAACATATATAATTTCTATAAGGAAAAATGTTTTTGTTCTGTGCCATTGGCTTTAAAATATACTTTCGAGACCCAATATTGTTCTAATCTGAGGTTGTCCAGAAATGACCAAAGCATATTTCATTTGATTATGATGTCCTTGGCAGCGAGGACTATGTGTTTTCAACTTTGGTATCCCACAGGCTGGCGTATCGTATGGGTGGCACACACTTGCACATCAACTCACACGTGTATTTTGCATTATTAAACAGTTTTCTAGGTACAGACTCAGGTAGTTTGTTTAAATGTACAATGAAAGCATCGATGGAGAGGCGCCCAGCAGTACATATGACACGTATCAAAGACATGTGAACGTGTGGTTCTTATGCGTCAAAAATCGTAAAAATGGATGATTATTTTGATTATTCAGTAGAAGCATTTTTCCATGCAATGTTTAGTAGAAAAAATGTATAAGGAAGGAAATGACATGAAATACCACCTATCTTCAGACTTTAAAAAGAAACGTGAAATGATTTAGATAAAATGCTATGACTGTAAAATCAATTCAGAAAGGAAATGTTCAGGAATAAGTGATTTTCAAGAAGTAGGATTTTATGATCTAGCATCTGAGAATAGTTGAACAAATGGAAGAATCGTCCTACTCCAGAGTCTTACTAACAGCCAGGGGGAGGGTGTTCGGTGAGCCGCTTGTGACTGCAGAGTCTGCCGGAAAAAAGAGGGGGCGGAGTTTCTGAGGAACCCACAGAGCCGGGATTTTCTCAGCTGTGTTTGCAGTTTCACCCGGGTTCTGTTCAAAGTCACTTCGAATATTTAATAAAAACAAATGCCATTTTTCTTACAGCCCTTGAGTGTCTGGAATACAAATTGCCCTCTTGTCATGGAGCAGCTTCTGCATCCTTGGGAATCCCTTCTGCCTCTCCTCCCGCACCCCTGGGGTTCACGGTTGTCACTAGACTGCGGACGCCACGACCAGATACCTCGCCCCGTCTCTCCGTCCCCCTGTGAACAACCTGTGCTCCACTTAAAAAACAAACAACAATTTAAGTTGGAAGAGACCTTGGAGATCATCTGACAAAAGAGGCCAGGAGACTCAGTGTGACTTCCACGAGCTCACAGAGCTATTTTAGTCACAAAGCCAGTACAAGAACCTCAATCCCCATCTCCCAATGCCTCCTCTATGGACCTTTCTGTGGCTAGCCCAGGAGCAGCAGGTACAATTGGCTTCCTGCAGAGGGTTTTCAAAAACATCTTGTATTAGTAATTGAACTCTAGACCACTCCAAAAGGTAACTTGTAAATCTACCTGACGCGTTGATTTCCCAGGTGGAAATAATTTTAACGTTTCCTGGTCTTCACTAATCTTTATTCATGTGTGTACATAATTTTTACGTTGGTACAATCAACACATGTGCTGCTTTTCCTACTACTTTTTGTTTCATTTGAACAGTCGTGTATAAACACTTTCCCAGCTTTCTAGCGTAGGGCTGTCAGACAGAACTTTCTGTGATAATGAAAATGCTCATTCCCTGAATGGTGACAGTAGCCACATGTGGCTCTTGGGCACTTGAAGTGGGGCTAGTGTAAATGTGGAACTGAATCTTTGATTTGATTTGATTTTAATTCATTCAAATGCAAATTTAAATAGCTACTTGTGGCTCGTGACTACCCTATTGGCCAACACAGTTCTAGAGAGTCACTGTGTTTCTTACAATGGACACATAAAATTCCATTGTATTGAAATCTTTCTTGTTTTATTTTCTTGCTCCTCTGTCCTTGGACATGCAAAATGCTTTCCTTTTTGCAATTACAGCAAGTACAGTATTGTGTACAGATGTGTATACACTGCCATAAAAATTATTGCTTGTACGGTTTTTCTTCTTTTGATTTATTTTCTTGATTTAACTTCCTGAAAATGAAATTACAACTGGGTAGTATTTTGACTGATATGTCCTTAAAATCCTCAGAGGGCCTCTGTCTGTCTCCCTTCCCCCCATCCTCCCATTATATACCCCGGTAGCAAGAGCTCTGTCAAGAACCCAGGCCTTCCGCTGCTAAGTCCTCTGGGGGGCTGCTCTTACCCCTTTGCTGTGGTCCCCCATTTTTCCTGGCTCATGCTTTAGGGCTCCTTTCCCCAAGACAGCTTTATCCCTTTTTATTGTCCTTAGAAACAGACACACAGGTCATTTTGATTTTAGGGGTTTGCTACTAAACCAGACAAAATCGAAAGCACGGGGATGATGCGAAAGTTCGGAGTCTGGACACATTCCACAGCCCTGGTCCCGGCCTGTCCCTGCCAGCTGAGGAAGTAGAGGGGCTGCAAACACAGCGTCTGAAGCCAGAGAGACGGGAGACAGTTGTTCCTCTGAGCAACCTCAGCTCACTGTGGTGTGGTCCATATTCTCCTGCATCCCAGCCTCACCTGTCACAGCATCTCCACAAAGAGATGCTCAAGACATGCTTCAGAGGGAACGTAAACTCAGCCCCATCAATTAGGAACAAGGAACAGACCACTCTCCAGATCCCTTTGATGGTGAATGCTGTTTTGAGCAATTCCACCCAGATTTTCAGGCTGGACAAGGTCAAAACAAAGCCAACACTAAAGGGGCATAATATGGAATCCTAGAACTGCAAGGCAATAGAATAGAAAGAAACATCTCAGGTAATGGTTTACTAGAAAAGGAGTGATGGAAAAAAATAAGGACATTTATCACTAGATTATGGGAGATAATTAAGTTCAAGAGATACTTTTTATTAAAACTGTGAATAAGCACAGATATTAATATAAAAAAGACAACATCAGGCAGGCAGCAAGAACCCATGACAGTGGTCCTTAGAAACAAAGTCAGCTTGCTCTGTTGGTTCATAGACGTGCCGATCAGAGCAAAGGTCAGAATTATTTAATGATTTTAGGATTTTCTTGCTTTTCCCCACAGACAACTATCATGTAGAGAACCAGACTGAGTTAGACCATAGAAGAGAGCAGAGCTTACAGAATGAGAGCCCTGATCAAGCCAAACCTGAAGCCTTCCTCTGAAATTTTCAGTTGTATTATGTCCTTTTTCTCTTTGGCTGGGGTTTAGAGCCCTGTGGCATTCCTATTGTGAGGCTCCTGGATTGGTGAGTTATTCCAGAGAAATCCAGTCTTGCACAGATGAACATTTGGCAGAATTTTCTCTTTCATAATCTTTAGAAATTGATCACTAATTGTGATGTATAATAACAACATAGTGGGAACTAGAAGGCAGGGTGCTGGACAAAACTGTGGTCTGCCACTTGATCAAGTCACCTGAACTTTGCTGGGTGTCAACTTGCTCATTTATAAAATAATATAATTGTTTATAACAGGTAAGTTTTGAAACTTTATTTTGACTGATCAAGTAATTTTAAGCTTAATTTGACAACATTAAGCCTTACCGATCTTTTTCTCCTGAATGAATGGTTACAAGAGCAACAAGTTCAGTAGAGAATACAGGTAAAAGTGGAGGTGTTCTGGCCGAACAGGGGCCGGGGGTGCTGAAGACCACCCACCCAGCTATTCTGCATTCCTCTGCAGCAGCCCAAAGCACCTCCGGGGAAGTCCAAGGTGTCTGGTCACAGTCTGAGAACCTCTGGACTAGAAGCTCCCTGAGTTCCTAGCTTGGCCGGGCAGGGGTAGTGCTGGACGGCTAGCGCTGCACACAGAGGTTCCTTCTTCAAGTTGTTCTCAGTCTTCAGTTTGTAAATCCCCCACTCCCATTTAGCCTTTAAGCTGTATTAATACATATTTGGGGAAAAAAAGTTAAGAAATTTTTAATCCCCAAAACATTAATTCACCTTAGACATCAGAACATGTTGAGGCAAATATTTGTCTTTAACGCATTGACTGCCACACTAGAAAAAACATTTTTTCCTTGGGGCCATGGTGTTTTATTACAAAAATAGAATAAAAACTTTGAAAACAAATGATCCTTTCTAATTTAATGAAAAATTTATTTTTTATTGTTTTCTGTGTGTGAGTTATCTGCAACTTGAAAAATAGTTCAAGTGGCTCCCAAGGTAAATAGACGTGTGAGTTACGTACGCTTCAAGAGGCCCCGGGTTCAAAACTAGCATGAGTTAAATACAACTCACATAGCAGTTCATGTGTTAAAAGAATATTTTAAAAATTCTGTATAGCCCTGGTAATCAAAATTAAATACTCCTAGGTCCTGACACACACAGCAAGCATCACACATTTGGGGATCTTTGGGATACTGGTCCGGGCCCCACACGGGGACTTCACAGTGTCGTCAGGGACAACGGTGTCAGGGATCCAAGCTCCCTATTCGTAGCAGGAGGCCCTTTTGCTCACCTTTGTGTTGGTTGCCTTCTCATCACGAGGTGGCTGTGCCCCTCTGGGCCCCGTTGTCACTTCCCAGGCACGAAGAAGAAAGAGGAATGAAGGGCCACAGAAACTTTGTCCTTCAGAAAGGATCTGCCTTTTAGATGGGGCAGAACTCTCCCCAGGAACTTCCACGTAAAACTCAGTGTCCAAAACCAGAAATGTCCAATAGCCTCCTCCTGGTGAGAGGTGGTCGGGGAGAAGGGTGGTCCAGGCACACGGGGCAGCTGACCACAGAGACAGCCACGGAGCTGGTACACTGCAGGCAGACGGGGGCTTCAGCCTGGAGGAAGCCTCTGCGTCTGTCAGGGAAAGCTGGAAAGGCGAGAAGCTGAGTTCCTTTGCGCACCGTGGGGAGCTAGCCCTGTGTCTCTGGGCCGATCGCTGCGAGGGCAGAGATGGATGGGGAGGACATACCATTCCCTCCCGCGTCTCCTTCCACGGGGGCACATCACCCGGTTTAACCTCAACTCGCCACTAGGAAGGTAGAGCAGGTCCCTTCCAGTCCTTCCCTGCTCCCTTCCCACCTGCTGGTTCCTCCGTCCACCAGGGTTTACGGGGCAGGCCCCAGCTGACCAGCTGCAGCGGACCGGATGTTTGTGCCCCGAAACTCCTATATTGAAATCTAGCCCCCAGTGTGATGGCGTCAGGAAGTGGGACCTTCGGGAGGTGATCAGGTCGTGAGGGTGGAGCCTCACGGATGGGATTAGTGCCCTTATAGAAAAGACCCCTAAGAGCTCTCTCGCCTTCTCTCTGCCGCATGAGGATGCAGCAAGAAGTCTATAACCCGGAAGAGGACCCTGACCAGAGCCCAACCATGCTGCACCCTGATCTCGGACTTCCGACTTCCAGAACTATATAGAACAACAAAGTTCTGTTGTTTATAAGCCACCCTGTCTATGGCACTGTGTTGTCACCACCCCGAGTGACTAACACATCAGCCTGTGGTTACTGGCACTGCCTACAAGAGGAGAGAAGTCTGCTGAACTCAAGGGTCCAGCAGTAGGAAGGCCACCGCCGTGCCCCGCCCGAGCCACGCCCTCACACAGCCTTATCCCTAATGCAGATGACGTTCGTCAGCGTCTGCCCTTCTCCTGTGTTTTAGCTAGGCAGTGGTTCTGAACCGAGGTCCTGAAGAGAGGTGTTATTTATTGGATCTCTCCTCTGTCTATCTAAATGGTGCCTAGAATAGAGTGAGAGCTTAATAAATATTTTGTGAAATGAAAAAAAAATGATCGATCATTCCTTTAGGACTTCTGTGATTATGTAAATTTATATTCCCAGAGATTAAAATTAGAGCACGTGGCAGGCATGTGAAACCTTTGACAAGTGAACAAGAACATGGAATTACACAAGTATTAGTGTCACTAATGAGGCGCTAGCACCGTACCCGGATTTTTTTATTGAACGAATAAATGTTCACAGTTACGCACATTCCAGCTCAGATTTTGGCACAGTATAAAGGAGAGAAGTCAGCAGCTAGGAAAGTTTTTCTCTCATGGCTTCTAGTCCAAACAGCTAACCAGGAAAATAATTACCAAGCGAGCATAAAAGCATGCTTGACTGCATGCAAGGCAGGACTGACCCTCGTGTAGTGATAATGTCAAGCTTTTGTTCTGAGTCGTGTTAGATTCCGGGCTCTAATTTGTCTCACGAAATGTCTGAATGTACAGTAATAAGCCATATTTTAGTCAAGTTTTTCTGAGTTGATTTTGTGGAACAATGATGTGAATATTATTGGATGCAAAAATATAAAATTCTGATATTCACGAAAAGTATAGAAAAGTAGCTAAGAATAGGACATCAGAAGAAACTCTTATTTATACCACTCGGGACATGAGATGCCGTACCGACTCTGGAGTGATTCTCTCCAGACACCTTGAACACAGGGGAAATGGTTACACTGACCCCTTTACCAGTTCGAATTTTTCCGTTACTTGCACCTGGTCCTAATGAATATGTGGGCAAGTCCTTACAGTCGTATTTCATCTACACAGGCTCCAGACTCAAACAAATCTGGGTTTGAATGCAGGAGGCACATCAATTAATTAGCAGTTATAATACTGAGCACGTTACTCACTCTCTCCACATCTCAGGTTATGTCATTTGTAAAATAGAGAATAAAAGTGTATACTTTTTATGCTAGGATTAAACGTAATAGTGCAACTAAAGCATTATTGGTACAGTGTCTGGCACAAGTAAATGCTAAATCAGTGTTAGCTATTAGAACTGAAGTTGGTGATGATGAATAATAGTAACTGCTGTGATTGGCCAAAGCGAATGCACTCTCAACCTTATCATTGCACATTCCATGATGATTTGTCTATTATATCATCATTGGGTGACTTTTATTTTTCTCCTAAGCCATCTTAAACTTAATCTACGTGTCAGTTAAAATCTGAGACAAAGCAGCTACTATTTCTACAATAACACAGTTGACATTCCTTTTGTAACACTGAATGGATTTTAAGGAGGTTTGGAAATAGAGGTTTAAATGATATTCGGCTGTCCTGACTGATTGCTAAGGCCCATGGAACTCTGTTACAAATTCCTTTAGCAACTGCACTTGACGCCTCCTTGCTTAGTTATGGGGAAATGGTTGAACTTAAACATAAAGATTAAATGAAAACGTACATAATTGACTATTATCCTTGATGTTCAGGTTGGCAAAGGCGGGAATTTAAGATGGTTAGCAAAAGGAAGCACGCTCCACACAGGAGGAAAATCCGTAACTGCCACGTGAAATGTCACTGCACTGGCTTCGAGATCTCCTGGGCTTCTCTGTAAATGACAGAGCGACAACTCCCCAGACAGGAGTGCTTGACGATGCTCAAAACCAACTGTAAATATCCTTGCTCTGGAAAAACTGAGAGGAACAAGGACACCAGTGGAAGGATGTGGGCTCAGGAGCCAAATTTATAGTGACGTGCAGAGTATTTAAAATACGTAAACGAAGGCTCGATAATTTTTCATTATTCATATTCATGGTATTTTTAATAATAATAAATTGACTAGGCAATACTCTGAAAGTATCCACAAAAACAAATCCCAAATAAAATTAGGTTAATCTCCAAGCTCAACCCCGGTTCCTAGACAAACATATCTCACTCTTCAGGCACTAATTCTAGGGTGAGAAACACACACCCTCAAATCAAGGACAGTGACACCCTGGAGCTCTTTGCTAAGAAAAACAAGGCTGCAGTGGCTCGTCCGGGCTCCGGAGAAAAATGTGCTGATTGGCTAGTGATGTCCTCTGTGATCGCGGGCGAGGGGCGCGGGCCTCTGCGCTGACTGGGCCTCCTGTTCCCACGGCCCAGCACTGTGCTCCGGTCCTGCCCGACCACGTGTCCCAGGTACCACAGCGGCGCATCTGCCTTCCTTCCCCAGGCCTGGTCACACCAGTCTTTCTAAAATGAAGAGACAGAGTATTCATGGTTTGCCAGCAATACAAACCCAATTCAAGCCAGCTGAAGCAGGAAAACTAGAAAGCGTTGGCTGCCTAACTATGACGTCAGGGTGCAACTCGTGTCCAGCACAGCAAGATTCAGAAGCTTCATCATGTTGTCGGGGATCAGTTTCTCTCTTCCTTTCTTCATCTCTTAGAAAGGCTATCTACGGAGAAGGCAGGATGTGACCGGCAATGCCAGATTCACGTCCCCCATCTCAGCAACCACAGTGGAAGGTAGTACATCTTTTCTGATAGCCCTTGGGAAATTAAAAATCCCCGATAGGATTCTGATTGTCCCTGACGCAGTTATGTGGACACACCAAAACCGATCACTAAAGCCAGGAGGGCTGCATGCTCTGGTTGGCTATATTTGGTTTCGGTGTCCACCCAGGTAGCTGGGAGGGGGAGGCCAGAAAAAGCCCCATCTGATAACTGATGCGTGTGGAACGCACGCTCCGCAGTAAGAGGGATCTACTTCCAGAAGGAAGAGGGGACCAGTCTTCCCCACATCCTGACTAGTGCTAGCCAAATGTTATCATTAGACTCTGGTATCCTGTCCCATAGCCCCAAGCAAGTGTCTGGGGCCCTCATGCTGACAGATTTCCCTGCTGCTGACTGCCTGCCCTGGTTTCTCAACTGTGTGACTAGAGCACCCACAATTTCTCAGTAGATTTCCCTCCCCTAACCAAAGTTCAAGCTTCTGTGTGCTTGGGCCACATGTTTGGATGCTAGGTCCTGCCTGGTGCTCTGGCTTGCTCCCAATGACATTTGGATTTTAAGACAGTAACACCCTATGCCAGAGGAAGGGAGTGAGCATGGTAGACTGGGGAAAGCTTCGAATTAGGAGCCAGACATACCTGGTTCAAATTCTAGTACTTTCACTTTCTAGCTGTGTGACCTTGGCCAAATTACAGGCAGGCCTTGGAGACACTGCAGTTTACAATAAAGCGAGTCACGCAAACATTTTTGGTTTCCCAATACATATAAAAGTTATGTTTACGCTATCCTGTGCAATGGCATTCTGTCTGAAAAAACAACACACATATCTTAATTAAAAAATACTTAATTGCTAAAAAATGTTAACAATCATCTGAGCCTTCAGCAAGTCAAAATCTTTTTGCTGGGGGAGGGTCTTGCCTCGATGTTGATGGCGGCTGACTGGCAGGATGGCGGTTGCTGAAGGTTAGGGTGGGTGCTGCAATTTCTTAAAATAAGACAACAATGAGGCTTGCCGCATTGATTGACTCTTCCTTTCATGATAGTTTTCTCTATAGCATGCAACGTTGTTTGGATAGCATTTTACCCACAGTAGAACTTCTTTGAAAATTGGAGTCAATCTTCTCAAACCCTGACACTAGACTATTTCCACCACATCTCCAGTGACTTCCTCCACTGAAGTCTCGAAACCCTCAAAGTCATCCATAAGGGTCAGAATCAACTTCTGCCAAACTCCTCTTAATGTTGATATTTTGACCTTCCATGAATCACAAATGTTCTTAGTGGTATCTAGAATGGTGAATCCTTTCCAGAAGGTTTTCAATTTTCCCAGATCCATCAGAGACATCATCATCTATGGCAGCTGTAGCCTTAAAAAAATGTATCTCTTGGCCTGGCATGGTGGCTCACGCCTGTAATCCTAGCACTCTGGGAGGCTGAGGCAGGCGGATTGTTTGAGCTCAGGAGTTCAAAACCAGCCTGAGC
>NW_012146412.1:1993439-1994656 GCF_000956105.1 Propithecus coquereli | reverse complement strand
AGAATCTAAATTTTTAAAAATTTATGATTGACACATAATAATTGTACATATTTATGGGGCACAACATGATGTTTCAATGCATGTAAAAATTATACAATGATCAAATCAGGGTGATTACATGTGCAAACTCTGAAAAACTTTGGTGACCATCTATAAGCATGTGGGAATTGAAGAGGATTCCTTAAGGAAATGTCTCTCAATTCTTTGAATTCCTTGTGAGTTAAAAATCAAAAATTATATTATAAAATATATCAAAAATCACATAAAATATATCCCCAACCCTGCTTTGAGTGGGGCCCCTCTAAAGGACTGCCTCTAAGTGTGAAGGTGACCTGGAAGGACACCAGCCCTCCCCGAGAATGCAGTCCAGGTCTGTCACCCAGGGGCTCCAAATTTCCATTAACGCATACTTCAGATTTTCCCTATTGTTTTCTATCGTGCAGTGTTCCCAGATTGCTAAGTACACTCATGTGATACAGGAACAAATGCAACTTGTCTCAAGACAAAGATAACATCATCCTAGGCCTCAAATTATTTCTATAATTTTAAAAAACAAGATATTTAGGACACAATCAAGAGTGAGTGTGCACATGAAAAAGCCTAAACCCCATGAGCAAGAACCAGCAGGAATAAGAGACAACAGAAACGGACCCGTAGAGGCGCCGATTCAAATGGATTTAAGACACAGACTGTAAAACAACATGTTTCCTATGTTCAAAGAGATAAAAGAGAAGCTTCAAAACTTTAGAAAGGATCTATAAGCTATAAAAATGACCCTGCAGATTTGAAAAACAACCAAATAAAAATTACAAAACTGAAAATACAATGGCCAAAATTAAGAACTCAATGTCCAGGTTTAACAGAGGATTAGACAAAGCAGCAAAGAATTAGTGAGCTAAATACGTATGTGTGTGTGTATATATATATATGTAAAAAATAAAATGTCCAGAATGCTACATGGAGAGGCAGAATGTTAGAAAGAAAAAAGGCGAAATATGACACATAAGATACAGTGAAAAGTTCTAATAGAAATTCAATTGCAGTCACAAAGAGACTACCAATAAGTCCTGAACAGAATAAATATTAGAAGCATATCATAGTGAAACTGGAAATATTTTTAAGCAGAATTTAAAAATTCCCAGAACTGAAGACTACCACAATTTGTCCAATTTAAAAGGCCCATTAATCACAATTTTTAAAAAAATTCTAGAAGTTTC
>NW_012146412.1:1989964-1993389 GCF_000956105.1 Propithecus coquereli | reverse complement strand
AAAAAAAAAAAAAAAAAAAAACATATCTCTTAAATACAAAGACTTGAAAGTCAAAATTCCTCCTTGATCCATGGGCTGCAGAATGGATGCTGTGTTAGCAGATATGAAAACAACATTCATCTCCTTGTACGTCTCCGTCAGCGTTCTTGGGTGACCAGGTGCATTGTCAATGAGCAGTAATATTTTGGAAGGAATCTTTTTTTCTGAGCAGTAGGTCTCAACAGTGGACTTAAAGTATTCAGTAAACCATGCCATAAACAGATATGCTATTGCCAAGGCTTTGTTTTTCCATTTCTGGAGCACAGGTAGAGTAGATTTAGCACAGTGCTTAAGGACCCTGGGATTTTCAAAGCGGTAAGTGAGCACTGGCTTCAATTAAAAGTCACCGGCTGTGTTAGCCTCTAACAAGAGAATCAACTTGTCTTTTGAAGCTTTGAAGCCAGGCATTCACTTCTTCTCCTTAGCTATGAAGGTCCTAGGGCATCTTATTCCAACAGAAGGTTGTTTTGTGTACATTGAAAATCTGTTCTTGAGTGTAGCCACATTCATTAATTATCTTAACTAGATCTTTTGGATAACTTGCTACAGATTGTCCATCAACACTTGCTGCTTCACCTTGTACTTTTATATCATAGAGATGGCTTCTTTCCTTAAATCTCATAAACCAACCTCTGCCAGCTTCAAACTTTCCCTCTGCAGGTTCCTCACCTCTCTCTGCCTTCGCAGGATTGAAGAGAGCCAGGGCCTTGCTCTGGACTAGTCTTCGGCTTAGGGGAATGCTGTGGCTGATTTGATCTTCTGTCCAGACCACGCAAAATTGTCCATATTATCAGTTAGACTGTTTTGCTTTCTTATCATTTGTGTATTTCCTGGAGTAGCAGTTTTATTTTCCTTCAAGAACCTTTCCTCTGCATTCACAACCTGGCTTACTGTTTGGTGCAAGAGGTGTAGCTTTTGATCTCTCTCCATTTCTGACATGCCTTCCTCACTAAGCTTAGTCATTTCTACCTTTTGATCTAAAGTGAGAGATGGGTGACTCTTTCACTTGAACACTTAGAGGTCATTGAAGAGTTATTAACTGGCTTAATTTCAATGTTGCTGGGTCCCCAGGAATAGGGAGGGCTGAGGAGTGGGAGGGAGATGGGAAACGGCCAGTGCAGCAGTCAGAACGTCCACAGCATTTGGGTGTGGTCCCTGGTGCCCCCAAAACAATCATTAATGCAATAGTAACATCAAGGATCACGGAGCACAGATCACCATAACAAATATAATAACAATAATAAAGTTTAAAATATTGTGAGAACTACCAAAATGTGACACGGAGACATGAAGTGAGCACATGCTGTTGGCAAAGTTGCACCGATAGACTCGCTTGACGCAGCATTGCCACAAACTTTCAATTTGTAAAAAATACAGTCTCTGCAAAGCACAACGAAGCAACATATGCCTGTGTTTAGTGTCTCTGGCCTGCGTTTCCTCACCATGAGCTAGGATTAAACTGGCGAGCGCAGGGATACCACAGCGGCAGCCTGCCTCCCGTCTCCAAGTCCTTCAGCCTTCTAGGATCATCCTTCCTTTTAATATTATTAATAAAAGAAAAAAACCTGGCAAATATATTCCCATACGTTCAGCAAAAAGAGATGTATTTATACATGCTTCTTCTCCTTTCCCTAGTCTCTTCATACCATTTGAACTTTTTATCTTGTGTGTTACCTTCAAAACCAAAATAAAAGAAATAAGTTCAGTGTCGTCTGAAACAGGTTCACCCCTTCATCTCACAGAAGTCTTACGTGGGACAGCAGTCGTCCTTCCAAGGCCAGCACTTGCGCGAATTTCCCACCCCACCGGCTTCTCCGGGCTGTCCTGGGGCCGGTCTCACCTCCACGCAGTTGTACTCTCTCAGCCCCGCTCACCTGCAGCGTGTCTGTGTCTCAGGGCCGCCTTCTCCTTTAATTCTCTCCTCTCTAAGTGCCACTGACACCCTGTGAGTTGCAGAGCCTGCCGAAGGGTGGAGGGAACGGGGTGTGGGTACGTTGCAATGCAGCAAACCTTTCAAAACGACTGTGAGGCGCGCGTGGCTCTAAGAGTCACTCAGGCAGCCCCGCCTCGGCCCTTTCTCACGGCCGTCCTGCTCGCCAGGACCTGGGCTTCCTCCTGTTCTCAGGGTTCTCGCCCGTGTCCCCCACCTAGCCGTCTCCAACCTGTCTGAAAGTTCTTTTTAGTCCCTTCTCACAGAACAGGGAAAGGCCGTCCCACAGGAGCGGTTTATTATCGTCTCACTGCCTGGGAACAACTCAAGTACCTGAGCCTGGAAAAAGGAAAAAGCCCCGGGAGTACATCGCAAGAGAAGGCGCCCACCCCAGAAGAGGGGGCAAGCCCAACCTCTCGCACCCTGGTCGGGGTCTTTGCATACTTTCTGCATTCGTAGAATGCAGGGAAGCCCCTTGTTTATCGCCCTTGAAATTATCATTTGGAGAAAGTGTCTTCAAAGACCACCTGAGCAGCTTCCCGGAGTCAGACACCGGGGAAGAAATCCAAATGAACTTGGTGAGTGATGACCGGTGAAGTGGTTTCATCACGTGTGATGTTTAATATAACAGGGTCTTTTTAAAAACCTGCTTCAAAACTACTAAAAATAGATAAGACAAGATGGTAAGGAGTTTAACTAAAAGCAGCTACCTAAATCAAATGACAGCCAGGTGCCCAGGCAGGCTGGTCAGTAGAATCCCCGGGGCAGAGTTGAAAGAAGCAGGTTGCTGGGCTTTCCCGAGACCTGCCGGGTTTCAGTCTCCTGCACGCCGGTCTCCAACCTCTCAGCTTGCGAACTCCCTAAAACAATTGCATTAAATTATATAACCTGTCGCATGGTTTTAATTTGGCATCTAAACTTTTTCATCATTAGTTAAATCATTGCAAAGAACATAATTTCTGGCATATTATCACATTGACACTTAAAAATAAAATTATCACAATAGTCTCTTAAATGTAGCTAATGGTTTACAAATGCCATGTCAAGGTGATAGCCACCATCATCCATTGTTCAAAATGCATAAAGACCTTTTGAACAATAAGAAATTTTATTAATACATTGATCCTGTTTCTCTTTGAGTTTATATTTCCATTCCATGTAGCTTGCAGAAATTTTATTTAAATACGATATATATTTGTGCTTGCAAGTCTTTCATTGATTACCTTATGACTGCCACAAAAATTATATGTAAATTGACATTTTAATTTTTAAATTTTCCTATAAATAGGGATCTAAGTATTAAAAATCTTGATGGAATTACTGTCACTATTAGTGCACAGTTTATCTAAAAATAAATATATTGCAAGTGCTGCCAAATGCCAAGAATAAAAAGTAAAATTCAACTAGAAATCTCTTAAGGAATTGGATTGGTCACTTTTTTGAAAAATTAATGTTA
>NW_012146412.1:1903104-1988650 GCF_000956105.1 Propithecus coquereli | reverse complement strand
TTAGAAGCATATCATAGTGAAACTGGAAATATTTTTAAACAGAATTTAAAAATTCCCAGAACTGAAGACTACCACAATTTGTCCAATTTAAAAGGCCCATTAATCACAATTTTTAAAAAAATTCTAGAAGTTTCTGAATGTTACCTCATCTTAAGGAGCTACACACCCAATCCATTTTCTATCTAACAATATTTTCCTTTCCTTCTTCTCATATTCTTTAATTATTTTCTTTGTTCATTTGTTTATAGTCTTGTCCCTTTCAGTCCCAACCTTCAAATTTAACCTCCATGCAGCAGAGACCACGTGTGCCTTGGTTTCTATGTTATTTCCAGAGAATACACAGTGCCTGGTTTCAGGGCTGGGCCTAGGGTGAGGCCGGTGTCTGGTGACGCCTACGGTGGAGATACAAGGGCATCCTCACTCTCAGAGTCGTGCACTTGCACATGAGAATAAAACCTAAAAGATGACGAGGAAAAGTCACTGACTTCCTAAAAACCTGGGAATCTGACTGGCAATAGCCTTCTGATCAACAACACTGGATGACAGAAGATAATAAAGGAAATTTTAAAATTCTGAGGCAAAAGAATGTTTGCCCTAAAATGGTATATCCAGCCAGCATTCACATGGGAGATAAAATGAACATATTCCTGAACCCGAAAGGATTCAGAAAGTTTTACCATCCTCAGCACCTTTCTGAAGGAATTACTTGAGAACATATTTCAGCAGAATGAAATTTGCTATAAGGAAAAAAAAATGAAATAAAAAGATAAGGCACAGAAAAACCTTAGGTAGAAAGATGGGCGATTAGGTCTAAAGAATTATGATATACAATGTAAAAAGATTTATTAATCTGGAATTAAGACCTCAGATGATTTCCATATGATACAAGATGGAGGAAAGGGGAAAATATAAATTTTCTAAGGCATCTATCTTATTATTTGGGAAGGTAGAACTATGACTTAGCTCTAGACATTGAGAGAATAATGTGTTTAAATGTGTTCTACATTTTTAATAGTAACTGCCAGAGCAATAGAAATATTATGTATAATTTCCAAAGCATGAATAGAAAAAAAGCAGAAAAACTAAATCCAACAGAAATTATACCTGTCCATGTAATAAATGTAAATTCCTATGAATCCTCTTAATGCACGATATGAGATGCAGTACATATTTTACTTTTGGAAAGAAGGCAATTGAAAGAGGGGAAGGGAATGTGGGCAGGGAGGGAGGCTTTAAATCTTAACTTCTCCAAATACTTCTGATTTGTTTGTTTTCAAATAATTGTGTGTTCATTTATTACATGTGCAATTTCTAAGGAGTTTTTAATCCAATAAAAATTTGAATGGGAATTGTTTAGTTTTCTTTTTCTTTCCTTCTTCCCTTTCTCTTTCTTTTTATTTAGAAAAATTATTTTGAAGTTCACTTGGAAAAATAATAAGAGAGAGTAAGAGAATGACATACCATTTATTATCAAATTGGTAAAGATGAAAACAGTTCTAATAATTAATGTGATAGAGGAGAGATGAAACGGAGATGGGGAGAAAAGCTGTAAGTGGACAGAAATTCTTCGCAAACAAATCTGGCAGTTGCATCAGTGGTCACTTATGGACATGCTCTTTCACTGTGATTCCGCACTTCAGAACCCAGCCTACGGAGACAAAATTCATACTGAGAGTGAATATTGAAATAAAGATAGTTATCACAGTAAGTATGCTTGATATCAAAAACTGGAAATACTCTAAATGTTAATGTTGAGAAATCGTCAGTTACAGTATACATATAAGATCCGATATTATGCAATGATGAGCAATTTTTATTACAAGTGGTTTTTAATAAAATGAAAAATATGTAAATTCTAACATAGGCTTTTAAAAACCCACAAGATGCAAAATTGTACATATATATCATTTGATTATAATGCATTGAAAAAGCGTGGGGGTATTGAATCGAAATGGCTGGTTACTCATGAATGTTTTTCCTTTCCAACAAACGTCTGTAATAATGACAGGAAAATAAAATGTTGTTGTTGTTGGAAGGTCAAATCCATGATAACGCCATTGAAAGGAGAGCACACTATCATCAGATCAGATATTTTAAGTAATCTTTGAAACGGAGAAAGCAGAAAGGACTAGACTGACAAAGGAGATCACGTCCTAAAGCATGTTCAGGGCAGACAGGGTGGACACGTAGAAGAGGCTCTGGGTGTGCCCCGAACCCAGAGGTTGCGATACAGCGAGCAGGGGCAGCCGTGGGCAGTGGAGGAAGATCAGAATAACCCAGCCCTGGTGGCCCAACTGGTAGGCTCCGCCCCTCGGCCTTTCTGTGCCAAGAAGTAGGCCAGAAGGTTGTTTTGCCCCAGGCTGGAACAAGGAGTGCAGCACCTGGGTGCAAGAGGCAGGAGAGCACCTCGGGGGGTTGGCAACGCCCAGAAGGGACAGGGAGCCCCTACGCCTGGTCTCGGTTGAGCCACTGGCGTTCCCCACTCCCCGCCACGGCCGACTCACCCACAACTGCTGCAGATGAACAGAAACGAGTGTACATACGCAGGCAAAAAGAGTCCGTCCTTCCTTCCCTCCTTCCTTCCTTCCTTCCTTCCCTCGTTCCTTCCTTCCTTCCCCCTTCCTTTCCTCCTTCCCTCCTTCCTTCCTTCCCTCCCCCTTCCTTCCTTCCTCCTTCCTTCCTTCCCTCCTTCCTTCCTTCCCTCCCTCCTTCCTTCCTTCCTTCCTGTTTTCACATAGGAAAATTTCAAACATATACAAATTAAAGGGGATATTATCAAGCAACCAGTCCTCGTTGCCCAAATTCAACAACTATCAGCATTCTGTCGTTCTTGTTTTACAAATGCCACCACCACCACCTTTAATTATCTTCTGGAGTATTTTGGAGCAAATCCCAAATATCACATTATTTCACTTATAAATATTATACTTAGTATGAGCCTCTAACACCCAAAGGATTCTTTTTAAAAAACGTGGTAACATCACCACACCCGCACGGGCACCCTCACATGACACCAGTCTGCCTGTTCCGCCGAAGAGGCCGCCGTGGCGACCGGATTTCCGGCGGCGGTCGCGGCGTCTCCCGCCTTCTGCGCGCGCTCGCCGCTGCCCGGTCCGGGTGCGGCCCAACTCCCCGCGTCTCGTCGCGACGCTGAGCAGGCCTCAGTCACTTGCTGGGACTCGAGAATGTGAGCAGCGGGGTGTTGTCTGACTTCCACGGTGAGGTCAGGAAGGCCTCCTAACTGGCCCCTGGTCCTCTTGCGATGTTTACTCGCAGGAAGCCCCTCCCGAGCCGGTCCCTCTCGGAATCCGGCGCACGCTGCAGGAGCCCAGCCACGTGGGGAGGCTGCAGGGAGAACGCAGGGAGCGCCCCCGCCGAGCCTCGCTGTTCCGGTCTTCGCAACTCCTCATGCTGCAGTGCAGAGAGGGCCGCGCCACCTCCCAGACCCACGGAGCCTGCGAACGGCGTAACCCCTGTTATTTTACACCACTGCGTTGTCATGTGGCTTATTTGGCATCAGTAAAAATTGGAGACACCAGTTCATATTCGGTTTTCCCTCTTTGTTTCAAAAATTCCTCTTGGTAGTTGACGTATTTAAATTAGGATCCAAGCAAGGGTCATTGCTTTTGGCTGATATTTCTATTAAATCTCTTTTAATCCACATGAATTTCTCTTTTTTTCACTTTTTTTATTCTTATGCCATTTATCTGTGAAGAAGTTGAGCCTTTTGTCTCAAGTCTGTCTTCCATTCTACTCTGTTGATAGATCAATCAGCCAAACATCACTTACCGTCTTCCTCTGGGAGTTGTATTTCCTGTAAGGTGCTGGTTAGATCCACAGTACGATTGGCAAACTTCTTCTATAATGGGCGACAGGGTCAATACCTTGGGCCTTGGGGGTGTGGCAACACAAAGGAGCCCTAGATGATATGGAAATGAATCAGTGCGACTGTGTTCCAATAAAACTTTGTTTGTAAAATGGGCAGCAGCCAGATGTGGCGCGTGGGCCACAGTCTGCTGTCCCTGATACAGACGAAACAAAGATAATCAAGCACAAAGATGAGTGCACAATCCAGAATCACCAAATACTGAAGGAAAACCAACATCATTAAAGGAAAACCAAACCAAACAAATATCAGAACCAGTATCTGAAGAAATGGAGTAAATAAAAACACAGAAGAAAACTTTAAAGAAGGTACTAAATATTGAGTAGCCTAGAGAACTATGAGATGTATCACATTCCCAAAGCAAGAAAAGCTGTTGTGATGACAAGTATTTAGATATCTTAGAAATGAAAAACACAAACATCAAGATAAAAATCTCAACAGATGTGCTAAATGGCAGAATGGACACAACTGAAGAGTGTAGTGCTTAGCTACAACAGCATGCTGAGAGATTGTTCCAGAAAACCACACTAAAGCAAAAAGAAATGGAAATACTAAAATAAAAGTTTGGAGACATAACAGACCCAGAAATATCAATATCCATCTAATAAAAGTTACAAAGAGACCAGACAGATGGGGGGTAAGAGATAAGCAAAGAAATAATAATAAAAAAAATTTTCCCTAAGCAAAAAAAAAAAAAAGATTCTTTAAATAGAAACGGCCACTGGGCAGCAGCCCGCACGAATGGGAGGCAGGCGCACAGTGGACACATGGTGACACGTCTCAGAGCCCGGGTTACAAAGAGTTCTGAAACCCCCTCCATGCAGGTCCAGAGTCGCATTCAGTAACTCTGGGATGGAATTTGGAAATCTGATTTTAGTCTGTTCATTTGGTTTCAAAAACAAATGTAACATGCCAACAAAATTGTCAACTGCCACTCTCTGGAGCAGTAATCTGGGACTCAGTACTGGGCCACCCTCTCCTACAGTCCCATACAGACTGCATGGCTCACAGCTTCCGGCCGCTCTCAGGCTAACTGGGCCTTCTCCTTCCTCGTGCGTGGACTGCTGCCTCGATGGGCCTCTGCTTGCCTCCCTTGCCTCCACCGCCATGGTACAGGGTCCTCCTTCCACCTCGTGCCCAGTGCGGGTCTCGCTGAGCACGCCGCAAAGCACCCTTGCATCTCTAACGTTTCCTGGCCCGGAACTGCTGCCGGCCGGCCGGGCGGCCCTCGTGCCGAGTCCCCTGGCCCCAAACTGCTCCTAACCCTGCCTACTTGGGCTCAAGACTCTGGCTCTGCCGTGATTCCTTTTGGCTCAGGACTGGGGCACATAACCCACGCCTGAGCCAATGACCAAGGCAATCAAGGCCACAACCCAGAAGCTGGGCCAGTCCCACCCAAAGCCTGCAGCTACTCTGGCCCGCGGGAGGGGGCAGGGATGCCGCAGAGTCAGCCATGGCCTCCCCACAAGCCAGGACTTGAATCCACGTCTTATGCCTCTAAAGCCCGTGGGCTTTTTTCTATACCTCACATAAGTTCGCTTTCACTGCTGGAGCCTCTGACCCCAAGTAAAGTTGCTGTCTGTGTATGTGACTGTGGCTAGAAAGGCCTTCCAGTGACCAGAAGCCCTTCCCAGCCGACGGGCACCAAGACCAGACGTTTCTTTGTGTGTATTGCCGTGATCTGTAGAGACTTTTGCTTTTCTGGTTATTTCCTCTAACGCGAGTTCCTCCAAATTCTTTCGCCCCATTCATTTTTGTTTCAAATACATTTTTGTCCCTTTGTGTCAGAGCCCAACCAGGAAGATAGAAACCATTCGGAATATTTAAAACAGAGGAAATTTAATGCAGTGAGATAAAAGAAACTTAGAAGCCAAACACAGGACAATGAGGCAATCCAGGGACAGCAGGAAGTTGCTGCCACTCCTAGCGGGAGGGGCGAAGGGAGGAGGCAACACTGCACCAGCCCAGGGACTGGGATTACCCGGTGGAAGCTGGAGCCATGGCAGGGAGAACAGCTGCCAGAGAGACACCGCCCCGGGACAGGGGAGAGGGAAAATACCCCGGCTTTTCCTATCCTCTACATCTCCAAACTCCCACCAGAACCCCCGCTGGCCAAGCCCAGCTGGAAGCCAGCTAAGGTGGGGCTGAGAACCGCGGCCTGGAGGGGTCGGGCCCACTGCAACATGGAGCCCAGGAAGAAGGGGTGAGAATCTCATGTCCAACAATCCAGAGCCAGCATATGGGCATGACACATGTCATACATGTTCATTGTGGAAGTTTTAGAAAGCGCAGCTATGCAAAGAGAAAAAGATAAAAATCGTGAGCCTATTAGTTCTGAACAGGTATGTTTAAATCGGCCAGTCAGTCCCAGGGGACTACTGTCTGCGACCTATTTCTCATCGGTCATTGGGCAATCCGGGTTCTGGTCTTTTCCCTGTCGATAGGCGAAGCACTCTAGCAGTTTGACATTTTGTTATATATACCCTGAGAAATTCAATTTCCCCTCCCTAGCAACTCAAAAGTGGAAAAGACAGATTTTAGAAAGGTTGTTGGGAGAAACTTTATTTCTTCTGATTTGCTTCGTTTCCCAGAAAATATGAGCCATATGATTTATGTTTTCCTCTTTTTGCCCGGGCTACTAGGAAACTCAAAAGTACGCCTCATGCTTGAGACCAGCAGCAATTTTAACCTTTAGGGTGGGCACATGCTTCTTCTTCTCTATGTTGCAAGTTGTGTTTGATCCTATCAGCTTTACTGTGGATGTGTGTGAAGGAGACAGAGATAAACACAGGCACATGAGGGAGCGAGCCTTATTTCCCCAGAGGGTTTCTGGGCATCACTTGCCCTGTCCAACTCTGTCCACTCCAAGCCAGCTGGCCAGCACTGGGGCAGTCATCTGCCACAGTGGAACCGCCTCTGTCTGTCACCCTCCTCGACAGCAGATGGCCGCTCTGCACTCATCCACGTCATACATCATTGCCGAGACGCCACCATCCACTGTGCAAATCACGAGCGTCTCTCCGTCCAGCTCGGCAGGGTGGGAATCACGCCTGCGTGCTCCGATCAACTCCGGTTCCATCGTTTTCCAGCTAAGGGCCCACTGAGCATTTCGACAATGGAAAGCGGGGAGCAAGGGGCCACCAGCGCTTAGATTCTTCACTAGATTGGGCATTTCAACCAGGTTAGGCAAGAGCCTTTTCAAGGAGGTGAAAGCATTGTCTCCTCAAGCAAGCACCTCTCTGGCTTATTTGGCTTCCCTGAGTCACGTTAGTCCCTCTTGAAATGTTTTTCCTCCTTTGTTTATTTGAGGTTGACAGTCGGGCATGGGGCCCAGTTTAATATAATTTTTTTCTGTTGCTACCTCATCCCAAATTCTATCGAGATGGTTATTATCATTGTTGTCTCAGACACCTTACCATGGCCATCACCAAGGCCAGGTGCACTCCCAAACGCACCCGCCCCGCCCCGCCCGTTTCTGCTTCCAATTTCAGAGATCAAGCTGATGCTCACTCCCATGCCACTGGGACCACGTGAGTTTGTGACTCGATAGCAAAGCGAAGTAGATCTTTGGTAATTGTCTGGATAATTTGATCAGGATACACAAACAATTCATATCATTTAGGACCCAGACCGTATCTGTGGGAATACGGAAAATCCCCGCATTGCTTATAAATGCTTCTAGCTCCATAAACACATAGGGCTGCTTTCACAGCCAATTTGCCTCCCCGAGTCTGTTTTACATAATCTAATACGTTCATATTAGTTTGTATCTTCTAAGGATATACTAGCCAAAAGCTACCTTGCCTTGTCGTCTGGAGAGAGAAACCGACCACAGAGCATCATCCCTGTAGAGGTGAGAGTTGATGACAATAACACAGATTCAGCGCTGACAAGAGAAAGACAACATTGCAGCATTCGGTTTGAAAAACGGTGTGTGTGCTTGCGTTGTTTCAGGACAGGGGAAAAAATGAAAAATGCTGTGTGCGCGTGTGTGTGTGCTCGTGTGCATTCGTGTGTGTGTGTGTGCATGTGCGTGCGTGTGTGCGCGTGCATCTGCGTGCGTGTGTGTGCTGTGCGTGCGTGTGCATGCGTGTGTGTGCATGCGTGTGTGTGTGCTCCTGTGCATTCGTGTGTGTGTGTGTGTGCGTGCGTCTGCGTGCGTGTGTGTGCATGCTGTGCGTGCGTGTGCATGTGTGTGTGCGTGTGTGTGTGTATGTGGTCCAGTCCTGGTTTCAGTACGGAGTCGGGTCAGACCCTCAGCATGAGTGTGCGGCACAGGCGTTGCAGGTGAGGGATCGCAGTAACAGCCCACGCCAGGGGCCAACAGACACGCAGCTCTGGCTTCCCGCCAGGACCTGAGGTGGAGTCCGGGCCTAGACTTGTCCACGAGGTTCATGTTTTCGGCGGACATAATCTCGCTGCAGAATTGTATCACACTGACAATGAGACTTACTGGAAAAACAAATAAAATGCTTTAAATGTTTAAATGCATTTCCAAGTATTCATCTTCCAAATATTTAGACTCTGAACCAGTTGGGCCAAGAGCCCAAGCTTCCTGTGCATGCTAGATGGTTCCAACAATCTCCCCAAGATCAGCAAATATAAAACAACTTAAAATATCATCCTCTCAGAGCCAAAACAATAGTTCCCTAGGTATCGCTCCAGGAAATCAACCAGGTGTCTCTGTCCAAAGTCCTTCATGATGTCTATAGGGGTAGGTTAATTTTAGTAAGTTTAATAAATTCTTAAAAGGCCACCACGAAACTACAGTCTGTGTCCATCACGAGGCTGCGATATAAACAGGAGTGGGAACGGAGATTTGGGAGCAGAGACGTGCAGGGTGCAAAGGAAGGAAGAAGGAAAGAGAGGCAGAAAGGCATCAAACAGCCTGTTGAGGATCCTGGTAGCCACAGACATCTCCGATGGCTGAACCAAGTCTTAAAGGGCAAATTTGAGTAAACCGAGGTTGCTGGGTTTGTTTTTTGTTTTGTTTAAGGGAGTGGAGGAGCGGTAAAAGCTGATTTCCTTTTGCATTTAAATTTCTTTAAATTCAGCAGTCCTGTCACTCATTCTCCTTTTCCCAGGCATATTCATACCAAAATTTCCTTTTTTTCTTCTTCTTTTCAAAGCCACCACAGTAAAAAAATTTATAGCACTACCAGGGAATTTTCCTACTTCTATAGCTTAGCAATCTCATCATTATCTAAGAAGCTGCACACAGAATAAAATAAATACCTTTAATATATATTTTTTGATTCTAGAATACGCTCACTAGTACTTTGTTCAGTCTTTCCCATTGACCAGGCAGAACGGTGGAGTTGAATCTTACATGCACGTGACTTTTGCAAGTTTAATTGTATGAAAGAGAGAGAGAGGGGGAGAGAGAGACTGAATATTGGTCTAAAAAAGCACACGCCCCGGAGTGAGCATGAGAAATGACTCTGTCCTGCCTGGTCTGTTCCCACGCCCACAGATCACTTTCTGCGCAGTCTTTTGCCTCAAATATACATTTTTCATATACATGACCCCCCAATTCAAGCCAACTGCTTCCCCTGTACTCAAACAAGAGAACAGCCTGCATTCCAATCCATGGCGCAGGGAGAACTGTCTGAGAAACAGTTCGCCAGGCTCTGACGTGGCACCTCCCTGAGCAAGTTTCGAGGGCAGTTTTGATTATCTGTGGTTTTAATCTTGGGACCGGCTTTAGAACCTGGCCCTCTCATCAGACACATCTCTGCTGAATTATTCTCCCTTGGCAAATAGAAAAGTATAAAAGAAGTGGGATCATTTTTCTGATATCTCTCAATTTGTGCCAGAGCTAGAGACTTCGCTTTCTCAAACTCCGTGCTCAACTACAAAGCACACTGAAGTCTCTTTTGCCTTTTTCTCAATATCAGGTACAAAAAATGGTCCACAAACAAAAGGTCTGAGACAGAGAGCCAGTCATGTTTTTAATTATCAAATATTTGTAGAGTGCTAATGATGCATCAGGCACAGAATTCAGCAATGAACTATCACTGAGTGAAAAAAGGAGTCAAGCAGATCTACTGTTGACTTGGTTGTGCTTAACTTGCTGTGTGACATTGGAAAAATTGCTGAGCCTCTCTGAGTTTCAGTTGCTTACTTGACCAAAAAAAGTGAAAAAGTTGTGATACATAAGTTGTAAGTTTCTTCTCAGTTATAAAATTCTTTGAAATAGACTTAGAAATATTTTCTAAAGTCGTAAATAAAACACACTTCCTTATAGCCACTTTTATCTATTCCTAACATGCATGTTGTTCTCCAAAGCTTTTATCCTCCACTCCGCCCTTGTGTGTTATGGCCAGTGTCACCTGCCTGTGTCTCTCCCACAGCGTGCGCCGCCGCCTCCTCCTCTCCCACTCCTCAAGCTTCGGCAGACACGTGAACAAAATGAAGGGTTTCTTTCTAGATTTTGTTCCCTGTCGTCGTTGCTGTTGTTCAGGCCCTATCAGGGTGATTCAGGCTTTGGTGTTTTGATTAGAAGTGATGATAGTCATGTTGTGGACAAAAGATATGGAAATAGATCTCTCGTGTGATTAATCATACTTTCGGGTTGTGCAAATGCTTCATCTTCCATGACTACATCATTGGGAGCATGGCTTTCGTGTCACATCATCAGGCATTTGGGCCTGTTCACCCTTAGTTGATGAATTTGGCATAATAGTGGCTCAAGCATTAGTTGTCTTTACTCAGTCTAACCTAAAAAATAACAATAGGAAAACACTTGGTTACTCGGGGTGGGGTGGAGGGGATTACTTCTATAAAGTGCTCAAGTGTTCGTGATACTGTGTCAGAGAATGTTAGCCAGATGTTACTTTATGCAATATCTGCCTCTTGGTTCTCGTATTCAGTCAATCAATGCATATCGGAAGAGGGCCTATTCAATCAATAGCGGTGCTTAATTCACGCCCGTGGCATTCAGGAGAAAGCTAAGGAGAAGGCACGATTTTCTGAAATAAGGGAAGATACGGTGAAAATCGAGGATGCCTGATTTGAGTCCCATTGTTGTAGGTTACTAAATATTTGGTCCCCAAACAGGTATGCTGCCATTTTGCGCTTTATATTAACCCACAAGGACTTCAATAACTCCCCGCTTTATCTTCTTCACAAATATTTTGTGAGGATAAACTGACGGTATATAAGAAAAGAAAGAATTATTATACTGATATACTGCTGAGTTGCCAAATGCTTCACATATATTCGCTCATTTAATCCTCACGACAACCCTGTTCTATAAGAAACCAGTGGCTGGGAGGTTGAGGGACTTGCTGACAAGAGGGGGAGTTGGCTTTCAAACCGAGGCAGAATCCATGCATGGCCCCCCCGCCCGACGATAACGATGAATTATACAAAGGTAGCTACTAAAATTGTTTAATGCATAGAGAAGGGGAAAAAAGCTTTCTTCACGTTCTCCATTTCTAATAGAAGTGTGGAGATGGGGGAAGAGCAACGCCCGCAATATTTTTAGATGATCTTGCTAGGTTAACAGCATTAAGACGTTTCGTGTTTTGTAGTTTCCTCGCAAAGTTTTAATGCTTTTGATCTATTAGGCTTAAAACTACCATGCATTTACGCAACAATGCCACATTTTTCTCCTGAATTTGCAGGCCTATGAATTAAAATAATTTTTTAATATCATGGCACTACAAATTACTGGACTCAAGGGAAGCCAGCATCTCTTGCTTTCTGCCTGCTTCTATGAAACAGGCTAAAACTTGAAAACCAAAGACACAGCAACCTTCCAGCGAACAAAGGCAGTCATTATGTTTTCTGCACTTAGGAGCTTTTACTCTGCCAGGCAGATACAGAGAGCACTCAGCTCCGTCCAACTCCCAAATCTCTTGACTTCCTCTTTCTCCTTCTCTCCATCCAGGGCCTTTTGAGAGAGATGGCCAATAAGCCCCTTGTTTCAAATCTCTGCAGGAACAAGTAGATGCTACTCTCAGTGTCCACTAAACCATAGTCCTTTGAGGATACAGGAAGACATCCACCAATCTCAACATCAAAATGCAGCAAGAGGAAGTCTGCAAGCAAAGAAGGTGCTACTCACCGCCACCTTCTCTTACAAAACGACAGAATCGCTGGGAATAGTAAGCTGTTCCCTCTTGTATGGTATAGATACTTACCAAAGGTTTAATAAAAATACTCTCTCCTCTTAGTTTAACCTTTAAAAATGTTCCTATTGTACAATAAACTATAGTATTTAGAGCATTATGCATATTCTCTTTCTGAACCTCATAATAACCCTACTCTCCTACTTCAGAAGGAGCCAGGGACTAGATGCCAACCCAGGCCCAGCAGATTCCAAAGCTCCTGCCCTTTCTGAACTACAGACTGCCCCTGCGTGGATTCCAGAAATCAGAGCGTAGTCATTCATGATCATGTATTCTTATTTATTTATTTTATTCTACATTCCAAAATATGTGTAATTCCATGTTATCAGGGAAACAAGACAAAGGGATCTAAAGAGAATGGGAGGAAATTTTTATTTTGTGAATTCTTTAGGTTTTAATCACTAAAAACAACACATCCACACCGAGCACATTGGAAAAACCCCTCCTTTGATTTTATAACTCCTGTAGTGTTTCCTTGGCCTTGACTTCTGGGAAGAAGCAGCGAGTGGATGAGCCCAGAGAGAGCCATCAGCAGACGGCCGAATCAACACAGAAGATAAACTCGAAAATAAAACGGTGGAAGACAGACTTGACCACGGGAAATCAGAGTAGCCATCTCTTTTTAACATGTCAGCACATGTCCCAAATAGTGTCCTCCAACCTATAATTTGCCTGCAGAGTCTAACAAAGAAGGACTTCCCAAGGGTGTAGGACCTTGTCACCTCTCTTGCAAATGCCCTCCTCCTCCCACTAACAATCCAACAGAATTCAGTCTCAAAGATGGGAGTGTAGACTTGACATCTCTGGACTGGCCCTAGGCCATCCCAGCAACCCTAGCATTTGTGTCCTCACTTCTGCCCTGAACATTGTTTTCACAAGGAAAACATTCCTAATCACGCAGTAGGAACTAGGTCATCACCACTAATTAGCCACCGGTTAAAAGAATGAGCTCTGCTGGCCGAGCACTCTCTTCCCGGCGAGGCTGGCCGGGCTGTGCTGCAGGCTGAAGTGCGCACAGCAGGGAGGCAGGGGGACAGGGCGCCTGATCCCCAAGAAAGTCCATCAGGAAAAGGAGAAGGCCAGTTTAAGAGCGCTTAATCTCACCCAACAAGTCCAACTGAAATCGGGAGTGGTTAATCCTTGTAGATATAATATCTATCATTAGTTACTCAGGAAGTACGGGGAGTCAGTACCAGGTCAGATGGTCCAAAGCACGTAAGTCAATTAAGCAGCCCAACAAAGGTGACACGAGGCATGAGTGATGCCCCAGGAAGGTGACACGCCCAGCGTGGCAGGATACGAAGCAAGCCTCCCCGTGGCTGGATATGTTTGAAATGCTTGTAAACTCCCTGGGTAGGCATCTCCCCTTCTTGTCATAAATGGAGGCGACCAAGGAAAAAAGTGCAAAACCATTGAACTGTAATCTGAACTGATGAAGAAGTGGAACATCCACAATACTGAATGGCCTCGGAGCCTCTTTGATCTATGCATTTCTATATTTGGCTCACGGCCCCATTAAAACCAAAGAGCTTATGTTTGGGCCAATAAATACACTAATAAAAGTTCACCCTTGGACTGGGACTCTTTCAATGAGAGGACCATGGGTCATTTATTGTGCTTAATGACTGTGAAGGCTGACAAAACTACTACTAAGTATATACAGCTTCCTTTACATCCTCTGAGAAGGGCCTGCCTGTGGCACACGGGAGTGTAAACGAGCAAAAGCAACCTCAAGCCACACACTGAAATTTCACTGGACGAACATGCAAGGAGCATCTACTCTGTGGCAGACAGCATTTAAGCAAGGGGAACACACAGATGGGTAAGACATAGGCCTGGCCCGTGAGACTTCAGCCTACATGGAAGGCAGTTATGTCCCCCTAGCAATAATACAGTTTAGACTGTGAGGATGGCTGAGCAGAAGGAAGAACAGCTAATTCTCCGTGGGAGACTCTGGAAGGCTTTAGCAAGGAGGTGTTACTGAACTTAAAGCACGAGAGAAAAAAACAACAGCTAGAAAAGGGTGGAATTCTGAGCGGAGGATAGACGCTAAGCAAGACCCAGAAGAATTGAAGCGCAGAGAAGATTGGAGAGGGAACTGGAATTCCGGCATGGGGGAGTGCAAGGCCTGAGGCTGGAAAGCGGGGTCAGGACAGACTACAAACCATCTGGAATGACTTGCTACAAATGCACTTGACCTTATTTTGTAGGCCAGGAGATTTTAAAGTTTTTATATTTTTATATATTTTTATTTTCATATTTCAACAGAACTCTTTGCAATTCTTACATGGAACCTGAGAAGTGAGCGATGTTTTATTAGCACAAACTTACTTTCATAAACTCCACTTTATGACATTTGCTTATTGTTAAGTTTGCCAATGAGAACGATTCTAATCATTTGCACGTTACTCCGGATTTTTTTTTCAGGTACAAGTGACATAAAACCCAGTTCAAGCTGACTTAGGCAAAAAAAGAAATGAGGAGAAAAGAAGATTTCTTATTCATAAACCCAGAAGGGGTTCTGGGACTCAGGAACCAGTTGACAGAGGGGCTGAAAGACTATCATCTGTGTTCTCTATCGCTCAGCTCAGCGTCCCTCTGTAGTGGCTGCTCATTCTTAAGATGGGCTTCTTCTCTGTGGCAGTCCCGGGACCTCTGGCTTTATAATCACCTCCACAAGTTCTCCTTCCTACCGGAGCCCACCACAGTCCCAGAACTGAGCTTCAGCGGGGCCTGGCCTGGCTCATGGGCCCGTCCCTGGCGCTGTCACGGGCTGTGGCAATGGTGCACACCGAATAGTCCTGGCGGGTCCTGGCGACACCCAGAGTCTCCGTGGCTTAGCGCGGAGGCAGGATGATGTCTCCGGGGGAAGTCGAGGTCCCGTTCCCAGAAGAAGGACGGACAAGTTAAAAACAACACAGTCTACTCTATGTTGATTAGTACGAGATTTTTAAATTTAGGATAAGAGATGATAATTGCAGGTTTATATCAGTTTTAACATCCAATTTGTCTCTGTACTTTATCTGCACAGTATTGAGAAAATCCTAGCTCCTATAGGTGAGCAGTTACAAAGAGTAACCATTTTTCCAACAGCATACCCGTCTAAAATACACCTGGAGCACTCGGGATAGTCTCCAATTAAGCTCGTGTCAAAGTTTGGAAGTAGGCTGAAAACGGAGTGATAGGAAACTTTGTTTCAAAGTTTAATTACGTGGACCATGAACAGTCTCCTCGTAATTTACGTGCTCCCTGGGAAGATGTTTTTCAAATATATCCGTAATCCATGGCGAGAAATTGAACAATGTCCTTTTTAACTCACACAGTTCAGCAACCACTGTTCAAAGCTTGAATAAATAAAATAAGCGTGTCGCTCTTTGAGTCACAAAGTCAGTTTCTACTTACCTGCTGGCTGGCTGTGGGCAAGGGGAGCGCGGCGGCTCCACGGCCAGACCGGACCCGGCAGCCGGGCCGAACGCCAGCCTGCGGGCGCGACCCCGTATGTGCCAGCGCTATTTGCCAAGTCCTGCTTTGCAAAGAACAGTGATTTCTTGCCGCATGTGAAATAGTCATAACACCACCTTGCCTTGAGACAGCTGATGAATGTTATCAGGAAACAGTAAATTCTGGAACTCACCGCTCATTACGTCCCAAACACCTTTTGAAAAGTCTGAAGTGGGAAGATCACGCCTGATGGAACTGACGATGCGAAGGACGTCACTGACCGCCGTTTTAGAAGATGCTCGAATGTCCTTCATAGCGCTTTTCTGGGCAGCCTGCTCTACCTTATCGCTCTCATTCCAACAGCAAAGGTCCTCGGCACACGCGAGGCTGCGGCCGCGGGGAGAGCAGGACGCGGGAGCGGCCGTCGGTGGAGGCCTGGCAGCGCCGGCGCGTGCTCCGGGACGCGGGAGCGCCTGCAGCCGCCTGCTCTTCGTGGCGCTGCTTCCGCAGCGGGCACGTGCCGCTCCTGCTCGAGCCTCCCTCCGCCGGCGCCGTGACTCAGCCTCCCGTCTGCGCTCGGGGCCCAGTCCTCCCTGCCGGGCCTCCTCACGCCCTGGCTCCCCCGCCGTGCGGCCGCGGCTTCCAGACTTCTCGCAGGGTGTCCGTCCGTTTCCGCCCAACGTTTTGGCGTAGTCCCCTGATACAGTAAGTCTCAAATTCCAATTGTGCGAAAGAGGACCTGTTCGATTGTCCGCTGCCGTCGCGGGCCGGGGCCGCCCTGCGCCGAGCGCCCGCACCGCCGGCCACCCGCGTCCGGCGGCAACTCTCGGTTGCGTCCTCTGTGGCCGGGAAGCAGGGTCCCGGCAGGAACCCTCAACCCACACGTGGCGCCCTGTCCTCGCGGAGCAGTGTGGTTGAGGCTGGCACTCGGCCGCCGCTCACTTTTCTCACGCACCATGCCATGTTTTTGCTTGACTCTGTGTCGACCTTTCAGCTTTGCTACAAATACTGTCAAAGTTAGGACAGAGTTTTGAAAGTATGTATTTTAAAGGGATTTAAAATTACCAAACATTTAAAAACAAGTTGAATACCAGATGAGAGGAAAATAGTTGAATTAAAACATGATATATTTGTAAGAAGAAATATTACACGGCCTTCCAAAAAACATGATTTGGAGAACACCATGACAGGTGAAAATGCTGACTGATACAATGTTCAATGGTGATCCGCACACACGAGTTACGCAGTACCGCTAGTGAAGTATTGTATACACTCGCATTGTCAACTCAGTTGACAATGACTCTGGATGGTGGGATGATGTGTGAGTTTTATGTTCTTTCTTATGTATTCTTTGTATTTCTTTTCAAAAGTAAAAAAAAAGTTCTCAATTATGAGGTATATAAAACAATATACAAGAAGACATTTTCTTTGTAGGCAAAGCCCTAAAATTGGTTTGACAAAAAATGCAAGATACTTTAGATCCCACTTCCAGTAAAGCAGAAAGGTTTCCTTTCTTATTCATGACTCAGAACAGCAAAGAAAACAAAGATGACAATGAAACCAAAAGCATGACAGAGTGACAGGCTGCATGGTGCCTACACCTGTGTCCTGTGCTGTGGTTCTTAGGAGGATGTGTGAGTTGTAAAAATACAGTTCCCTTTGGCGGACGCAAAATGGGAGCTGGCCATGGGACAACTGTAATCCAGTGGGGAGAAAAAAGTAATAACAGAACATAATACGAAGGAGTGTGGAAGCCCAGAAAACACAGCTAATTTTGCCTGTGAGAATGAGGGGAGAATTTAGAAAGCTATCGACATTTGAGCTAAACTTCAAGTAATATTTATTGAATTTTCAAGGGAGCCAAAAAAAAGGGTGCCTTTCTTCCATTCCTGAATTCTCAACTAATTGAACAATAAGATCAAAGAATAGGGAGGATAGGAGGCCAAACTATCACCTTTACTTGATAAAGAATGAGGCTTCGTAGCTGCAGGTAAGTGGGCTTCCAATTCCGGACGCAGACGTAGACAGACGTACCTATGCAGTCACAATGATTACTAGGCCACAGCTGACTCTGTGATGCAGGGCAGGCAGGCTCAGTCCAAGCAGAAAAGGACAGGGAGAAGCTGGAATGCACATGATCAGTGTAGTGGGTGGAATGTAGCCCCCCAAAAACTATGTCCACTCAGAATCTGTAAATGTGAACTTACTCGGAAAGAGGATCTTTGCAGATGTAATTAAGCGCAGGACCTTGAGCTGAGATCGTCCTGGGTCAGAGTGGGCCCTAAATCAAGTGCAAGTGTTCTTAGAAGATAAGCACAGAAGACAGCCAGGAGAAGGCCACGTGAGGATGCAGGCAGAGACTGCAGTGATGCCACTACAAGCCAAGAAACACCAAGGTTTCAGAAACCCGAAAGGCAAAAGGAGGGCAGAGGCATGGAATGGATTCTTCCTCAGAGCCTCCGAAAGGAACCTACCCTGTCCACGCCTTAACTTCAGACTCCTGGCCTCCAGCACTGCCAGAGAATTGATTTCTGTACTTTGAAGTCACCCAGCTTGTTGCAGCAGCCCTAAGACATGAACACCGGGTTCTCGCAACCCCAGCAGGCTGTAAGAACAGAGGCGGGGAGGCCGGGTTATTCCCCTAGTGGAGCCTCCTCCACACGGAAGGAAATGCTGTCGGTGGGGAGCGCACATCTCCCTCTAACATAGCAACAAAAGCCCGTGGCAGCTTCCAGCGCTTGCGACCCCATCCTAGCGGCTGGAGCGAAGAATCCGCCGGGACTACTAGGGGGAAGGGAATTCCGGGCCGAGGGGAAAGCGCAGTGGGTGTTCCTCAACCCACACACCTCCCCGGCTGTTCCTACACCACTTCCACCCGCTCCACGGACAGGTGTGTGGTCCAGGGCTACTGTGATTTACGACTTCGAGTCTTCAGGTTTCCCGCGTCCTCCGGTAACAAAAATGGGGGGCGTGGGTGTTTGTTAAATTATCAAATTTTTGTAAATATCATATTAATGAAAAACATGCATGTATTAGTATGTTCTCCAGAGAAACAGAGCTATATATAAAAATATATGTAAAACATATATAAAAACAGAGGATATATAAAAATAAACTAGTACATATATATATAGAGAGAGAGAGAGAGAGAGAGGAAGAGAGTAACACAAGGAATTAGCTCACCTGCTTGTGGGGCTGGCGAGTCCAAAATCTGCAGGGCAGGCCAGCAGCCTGGACAGCCAGGGAAGAACTGCCATTGTCATCTTGAGTCCAGAAACAGTCTGGAGGCGGAACTCCCTCTTCCTCAGGAGACCTCAGTCTTTTTTCTTAAGGCCTTCAACTGACAGCAGGAGGCTACTCACATTATGGAGGGTAACCTGGTTTATTCAAAATTGATTTATCTAAATGTTAATCACACCTTAAAAAATACCTAACAGCAACATTTAGACTAGTTTGATCAAACAACTGGTACCATAGCCTAGGCAAATTGACACATAAAATTAACTATCAAAATGGGCTTTTCTTCTTTTTTAAATTGTGGTGAAATATATATAACAAAATTTCCCATCTTAACTATTTGTAAGTGCGCAGTTCTGTGGCACTGAGTACGCTCACACTGCTGTGCAGCCATCACCATCCGTCTCCAGAGCTTTCTTCATCTTGCAAAAATTCTGCACCCATTAAACAATAACTCCTCATTTTCTCCTCCCCCAGTCCCTGGCAACGGCCATTCTACTTTCCGTCTCTATGAATTTGACTACTCTAAGTACTTCGTGTGAGTGGAATCATATAGTGTTGTCTTTTTGTAACTGGCTTAATTTACTTAGCATGTTTCAAGGTCCATCCGTGTTGTAGCATGTGACAGGGTTTCTTTCTTAAGGCTGAATAATATCCCATTGTATGTACTAGCACATTTTGTTTCTCCACTCATCTATCAGTGGACAGTGGTTGCTTCCACCTTTTGGTTTTTGTGAATAACACGGCTATGCGTGTTGCTACTAAGTATCTGTTCAAATCCCTGTTTTCAGTTATTTTGGGGTATATACCCAAAGTGGAGTTGCTGACTCATATAGTAATTCTGTGTTTAATTTTGGGAGGCACCACCATACTATTTTCCACAGTGGTTGCACTGCTTTGCTATGTTATAGTCAGCATTTTAAAACCTATATCGGAAGATGAGCTTAACAGTTGCCTAAGAGAGCCAATTATATACATTAACACATTAATAGCCATGTGAGTTGTATTTAACTCACGCTAGTTTTGAGCCTGGGGCCTCGTGAAGCATATGTAACTGCTTCACGTCTCTTTACCTTGGGAGCCACGTTAACTGTTTTTCAAGTTACGTATAACTCATGCATAGAAAACAATAAAAAAATAACAAATTTTTCATTAAATTAGAAAGGATCATTTTGTTTTTGAAGTTTTTGTTCTATTTTCATAATAATACACCATGGCCCCAAGGGAAAAAAAATTTTTCTAGTGTGGCAGTCAATGTGTTAATACTCAGACTCTAGCCACACACCTAAAAATGAGCAAAAACACTCAATAAGCAACCAGAATAAATTGTGGATACTGCAGGTTGACTATCCAGCCCCTGTTCCACCCCAGTTTTATTCAGATACTTCCCTCTTTCCTACAGAGTCATGCTCCTTGGGGGAAACAAGCCTCAGCTCTAGGATTGGGTCTGATTTGGTCTAGGAGAATTCCATTGCCCTTGTCAGGAGTTGAGCCATGCTTAGGCGTGTGACCTGATTTTGGCCAACAGAGTTAGAGGGAAATTTGTAGCAGGGCTCCTGGGAAATTGTTCCTTGTTCTTGAGAAAGCACCATAGGAAGAGATTCTTTCTCTTCTTCCTCTAAACACTGTCATTCCTACATGTCATTCCTACAACTCCTACAATTGCCACAGCTAGGCTGCCACTCACCTGAGGAGGAAGCAGCCTCACTGAAGGAACACGCAGAGACGGAAGTCGTCCAGGCTCTTGGGTTAATGTCACTGAACTGCTGAGTTGACTCGATCGGGAGCACACCCTATGCACTTTGATCTGCTGATGACAGAACAAGTTGACAAAAACATTTGGCCTTCCATGAAAAGGCAATTTGCTTATTAACATGTAAAAAATGAAAATGTAGAAAAGGATAAAGGAAAATGAACTACAAATTTCTAACAACCCCACTGTATTAGTCAGGGTTCTTGGTTACAAGCAACAGAAACCTGCCCTGATTCACGTAAGCAGAAAATGAATGTACCGGATGCGTTACCAAGGAGCTGGCAAGCTCGACCCAATTTTCAAGTCATCACTGGAATCAGCAGCACCACGACCATGGCGACCACTGTCACTGTTTCTGCTGTCACTAGCACTTCCGCTGCCATCACTCCACTCCCATCACCTCCCCCACCACTGTGACGATCTGCTTGCTGGACTTCCCAAGTGTCATTCCAAGGCTGGGACTAGGAAAGGCAAGCCAGCACCGAGAGTACAATGTTTAAGGAGGCACTCGCTCTCAGGGTCACACAAATGCAGATCGTGACTTAAAGCTCATCATCCAAAAAAAAACCAAAAGACAGAAAAAAAAAACCAACAAATACAGATCAGCACTTGCATAACTCTGAGAATGGGAGTCTCCTTAAGTTCTGCACCATAGGACCCTAGATGCCTCACTTGCCTCACTTAGACCAGGTCCTGTGCCATCAGCAGGCTTTTAGAGTTCCCCGGGTGGCATCGGTATCCAAGCCTGGCTCACCACACCCACATTGCTATGCAACGAAGGGTCTCCCCTTCAGCTTCCACAGACAGCCAGGGCAAGACACTCTGCTACAACTACACACAATGGGAAATTGCCTCCAAAAAGGAACCAGCTCAGAGATAATCACTGCTTAGCACAGCGTGGAGCTATTCCTGCAGGCTTTTTTCCATGCATAGTACTGGGGAAAAGGTGCCAAAATAACTTTGTTTCTTAGCGTACTTTTTTGGTTCTTAGAAAATATCCAACATCCTAAAGTAAAATTTACCCTAAATCTCCTCCTAATCAACATAATGCCCTAATATCTGACCTATATCACCCCTGTAATATGTGACTCCAGAAATGATATATTTTAAGTCAATCCTGTGTCAAATTTATACTTTTACTACCTGCATTTGAGCAGTGACAAATGACCCATTCTGTTAATTATTTCCTAAAATCATTGTGGTTTGCCTTTCAAAGTCCATGGATATTTAAGTCGTTGTAGGCAAGAGGATTGACAACCCAAAACCCCACATACCCACACACTCACTAATGACAAAATCCTACCAAAGGGACAACAATGCTATAAAAGAAACCCAGAATGTGAAATTCACTAGACATACTGGCTGATTTCACTTTAACAGTGATACTTACAGAAAGAGGAAAAGCTTTTGAAGTGTAAGCAGTTTAACAAGGAGAGAAAATAGATATTCCAACAAATCATAAATGGAAGGAAACTGAAGAGCAATGCAATTTTCAAACTGGCCTTTCAGGGTAACTTCTTCTTTTTTTAACTTGAATTGCGTTTACTTTAAATGTACATAGTTTAATCTTTCTCAAAGCACGGTCAGAAGTCACTTTTTAAAAAACTTTTCGATTTCTTTCATGGCAAAATAATTACTCAGGCCCTGTGTTGCAGGTTTACGTGCAGCTTTACTCTGTCTTCGCGAAGCTACTCCAGTTGACAGGTCTAAGCCGATGGCCTTTTTACAAGACACTTTGTTTATGAAGAGGAGTTGAAGGAGAGCCACTTTCTACTGAGACTTTCTAGAAAAATGATACTTGCATTTGCCGTATGTCACTCCAGGTCACATTTTAAAGACAGGAGAACTAATACATGTTGCGAGCCTTAATTAAATTAAGGACAAATGTACTCCGTAAACAAAAGCTTTAAAGTTTCCTAGCCAGTGGCTGTTTTTCAACCCTTTACTCCTTGACTGTTTAAGTTGTGAGACTCAGACATAGTGGCCTCAAAGATTCAAAGAAATACACTTTTCATAACATGGCCCCAGGAGCAGACATACGTGGTCAAGATAATCATATAAGGAGAAAATTTTGAAAATGATTTGTTTTGATTTACTTGAAATTCACCGACCCACATCACCTCCTAACAGACGAATTAGTGTTACGCTTGCACAAATGTTTACCATCTATCGTTGTTGTTGTTATCACTTATTATAATTATTAATCACTGCAAATGGTAGGCACATGAAGAAGGATAGACCCAAAGCTACTATTCTGGGTAGAACGACTTGCCGTACATTCAACATTCCTAAGCCACTATGTGTCTTGAAGGAAATGCCCACCACACCCGTTCCCCCTTCCTGCCTCGAAAGCTCACGGTACCGAGTCCGCAGGCAGAGCTGTTCAATCCCTTTGTGCTCTGGCGTGCGCATGTGATGTAATGGGGCCGGATGGGAATGCTACCAGGGCTTCCGGGTAGACTTTCCTCATCTCTAAAAGGAGACACAAGACAGAGACACTCCGTTTTTCTCCAGACAGAGACACTCCGTTTTTCTCCTCTGGACTCTGTCATCCGTAAGGAAAGCCTGAAACAGTCATGGACATCTTGTTAAAATGCGGACAAAAACAAACATGCTGAGAATGACAGAGTGGAAAGTTGAATAAAAGAAAACCTAAGACCATGATGGCGTTGCTAAGCAGCTGAAATAAGCCCAGAATCACTTTTCTTCCAAACTTTGTATTTTGTGTATTTTGTGAGATGTGTAATGTGTCTTTATCATTTAAACAACTTAGATTTTCTGTTACTTAAGCCAAAAGCACCCTACTTGATTGTGGCCACAAATGGCCACAGTTCTTCACCATTCCCTGTATCTACAGCCTCTGCAATGCCACTTTGGTTCTCCCTTCATCATGAATCTGGGCTAGGCTTGTGACTTGCCTTGCACAATAGAATGCAGCAGAAGCAATGTTGAAAAGTTCACAACCAAAGTTTCAAGAGGCTTTGCATAATTCCTTTCTCACTTCTAGAATCCTGGTGCCACCATATAAAGCAGACCAAGCTAGACTGTGGAGGAAGAGAGACCCTGTGCAGAGTAGCCCAGTTTTCCCAGCCACCTCTGCTGAGCTGTGAAACCATCCAGCCCTAATCAACACACAGCTAATCACAGATACATAAGTGAACTCAGCCAAGATCAGGCAAGCCAGCCTAAACCAGAACTGTCTGGGGATCCCAGCCCAAATTGCCAAACTACAGAATCGAGACTTAAATCAGTCGTTGTCACTTTGTACCACTGTGTTGTAGGATTACTTGTTAGCAAAACTAACTAATACACAGATAACAATAAAAATATAGGTTATTGCTAAGTGCAACAACTTCCCTTAATAGCACGTTTCATTATGCAATCTTTGAATATATATTGATCTTGGAACTAGAAATAGATACATATCTGCACTGCCAAAATTAAGTCATTAAATAAAGTATATATGAAACTCTTGCACAATTCTGGAAATAAAATAATCAAAGGCAGTACTGGCATCCCACCATCATTTCCCATTTTTGACCTATTGTAAGGTTGTCCCGATTAATTGGAGAGAGGAGAGAATAGAAAGAAAGGATAGGTGGTATAAAACTGTCCACAATCTGAAACCGTTTATATTTGGCATCAGAAAACCATATTTGTATGCATTCATAAACCGAATTTTTCCTTCTTTCCTTGGACTGGCATTGAGGGTAGATTGCATTCCCCAGGCACTATAATCGAGTGCAGAACTAGGCAACTTAGAAACCTTCTGAGTGGTAGGGACATCTAACCTGCAGTCAAAAGAATCACAAAATTTCAGAGCAGAAACTAGCCTTAGAGAATACCTAGTTCCACGCCCCTGCTCAATGCAGTCATCTTCTCCCAAACATACGATGCCATCAGCAATCGTTGACAGAGTACCTCCTATGTGCGAGTGACTACGCAGCAGAGAACTCAGGAAGAATAATGAACATCCCTGCCTTCGAGGAGATTACCATCCGGTAGGGAAGGTGATAAGGCACTTACGTAAATAAGATCCAAATGCAAACTGTTAAAGAGACTTAAATACTAGGCTCTGCGGAGTCAAAGGGAAGAGAGATCTCTTGTATAGTGGACATAGGGAAAAGGTAGCATTGGAAATGAGCCTTGAAGGATGGACATTAATTTCACCCTCGACAATAGAAAGGAGGAAGTCCCAGATGGAGGAAATATCCTGAGCACAGACATGGAGACGGGAAACAACAGACCAGCAGGTCAGGAGCATCGTACACTGGTGATAATCTTTAAGCATTTATTATGTGAACATGCTGGATATTTACCTTGCAAACTTGTCCTTCTGTCTTCTTCACGTACGTAAGTGCCATTCATTCACCCAGCTGCTCCAGCCCGAACCTAGGGGGCGTCCTTGATCTCCTCCCTTCCGTCAACCCCCATATCCAACCACCACGAAGTCCCATCAGCTCCACCCACCAAGACATAACATGTCTGGAATCCAGCTCCTTCCCGTCGCCCGTCACCACCAGCTGAGTCTAGTCCATCTTCTCCCGTAGGAGCCTCCTAACGTGGCTTGCTAACTGCACTCAACCTCTTCCAGGCTGTTCCTCCCACAGCAGCCTAAGCGAGCTCATGACATGTAAACTGGTTCCTGTCACTCCTCCATTGGAGGGGACGTCCAGCGGTTTCCTGTCACACTAGGAATAAAATCCAAACTCCAAGGACTTGTAGGATCTGACCTCTGCATTGTCTGGTCCCATCTCTCGCCGCTTTCTCACTTGACCACTCCGCCCTTGCCACGCTGACCTTTGATTCTTCTTCAACGCGCCAAGCTCTCCCATCGTTAAGACCTGCGGGGGCTCCATTGCCGCTGCCTGGCGGGCAGCCCCGGGCTTTTCCCCTCGTTTCTTTCAGATGTCTTCCTGAGTGTCGAGTGTCATCTCCCCAGAGAGGCCTTCCCTGACCAGCTGGAAGGTCCCCCGCCTCCACCCTCCCTTGGTCCTGCAGCTGCGCTTCCCAGGGCTTAGCGTGGCCTGACATGGCACCGTATATTCATCTGCTCACTTGCTGCCTGTCTGCAGTGGCAATAGTTTCCCGTTGCTGTCATAGTAAACTGCCACAAACGTGGCAGATCGAACAACACAGATCTGTTATTTTGCAGTTCTGGAGGCCAGAAGTCTGAACCGGTCTCCCTGGGCTAAAACCGAGATTTCAGCAGGGCTGTGTTCCTTCTGGAGGCCCAGGGGAGAATCCGCTTCCTTGCCTCTTCCGCCCTGTAGGAAAGGATTGTACATTCCTTGCCTCGAGTCCGCCTCTGTCCTCAAAGTCGGCACAGCAGGTGGAGTCCCCCTCACGTGGCCCCACTCTGACACTCGCTCTCACTCTGACCTCTTGCTCCTCGACCCTCAGGATCACTCCAGGCCCACCCAGATCATCCCGGGCAATGCCCTGCTTTGAACTCAGTTGGTTAGCAACCTTCATAGCACCTGCAACCTGACTCCCCATGCCGCGTGACCTAACATATTTATAGGTGTCAGGGACTAGAAATGGACATCTTTGAGGGCCCGTGATCCTGGCTGACACCCCACGAACACTAGAACGTAAGTCTCATGAGGGCCAGAACTGGGTCCCCTTCGTCATTCCCCTGTGCCTGGCATATAGCAATGGATATTGTTCCACGTACGTCTGGCAGGTAAATTCTTGAATGCAGCACGCTGTCCTAAGAGCTTTGCATGCATTCTCATAATTTCATCTTCACAGCCACACTCTGAAGAAAGAACAACTTTTATCCCCATTTTACATTTGAGAAAATGGAGGCACAGAGAAGTGAAGCAACTTGCCTCGGGTCACATAATCAGTAAGTGCCAGAGCCAGGGCACAGACTGAAGCAGACAAACTCTAAGGCCTGCACTCTCAACCATGGTGCAGAAGAGAGTCACGGAAAAGGAAGGGTGGGGCCCCAGCAGAATCTTCCCTGAGCAAACTTGGGCCTGACTGGAGAGGGAGAACGCCCTTCTCCGAGACACATGGCAGCTCAGGCTCGGCCTAGATACTGGCAGCAAAGACAAACTCACTGTCGGAGGGAAGCTTACTTCAATCTTTCAGCCGGGTCAGGTTTTGGTCCAGCTACCCGCAGCCACCCACAGAGTGAAGCTAAATGCAAGCTCTTTCATGTCTCCCGGGCAGGCCTTCTGCACGGACTCTCTCTGCTTTCCCACTCTGGTGAACAGGGCTGGGTGGGCTGGGCCACCATTGCTTCCGGGCTAGATCAGAGCCGGCCTCAGTAGCCAATCTTTGTGGCCTTTCCCCTAGATCTCACCCTGGTCTCACGCAAAGGCCAAAGACCCCTCCTGTATAGAAAACACCCCTTGCTTCAAAACTCAGCACCCAGAACGCCTCAGAAGGAAAAGTGAGGGACTTTCACAACCATTTCCCTGCATTCCTCCCCCAAATTTCTAGCTCCCAGCCCAGGAGAGAGGGTGGGTAAGGCATTGTTCTAAGAGGACCCCACGGTGCGTTTGATGACTACCAGGGCCCCTCCCTCAGGAGTCTGGGAAGGAGAACAGAGAGTGGGTGGCCAACAGACAGTACTTTTCTTTTTCTGGCAAACAATCCAGAAAATGGATAATTCCCACAAACATAATCACGTTAGTAATCCATGTGTAATTTGGCAGTACGCTTGCTAGTCAAATAATAACTTAAATTGCTTGTGGGACTTTTAAAGGAAAATTTACTTAGTCATTTTAATAAGAATATTCCTTGGAGACAAATTTTTCAAAAAATGTAGAGGCAAATAAGACTAAGGTCAAAATATTATCTCCACGTCTGTGTCATAAAAGCTGTCCAGAGTACAGTCCCTCCCCTTTAATGTTCCAGCTACCAGACCCACACATGCACTCTCATCCCTCTCTCTCTCTCACACACACACACACACACAACCATCTCGACCATACACGTGCACCGATTCATGTGGACACTCACACTCTTCCTCCTAGTATTTCCCAATTACTCAGGAACTCTCCCACACGCAGTCCTGCTCACCACGTCCAGATGTCATTCCACTTGCACGACGGCAGCACCGGAGTCGCCGAGCACCATCCAAGTACGCTGCTGGCCTCAGTCCCCATGCATAAGTTGGTTTCCTAGCTCCACCGCTTACTATCTACGTGACTTCAGGCAACTTAATGTCTCTGAGCCTCTGTTTCTATGTCCAAAATTAGGATAATACTAGCATCTATATCATGTTCAATATCAAGCGTCAACTGTGCCCCTGGCACTGTTCAGGTGCTTGGGCACAGCAATATAAAAGCAGGCATTCCTGCTGTTACCTTCTAGTGAGGAAGAAATAGATCGTAAATAAAAAAATAAGATAATTTCGAATAAGTGCTATTAAAAGTAGAATACAGTCATATGATAGAAATTTAGGGGGAAGACGTGGTAGGCAGTTTCAAAGATGGCCACTAACACCCTCCCCTCCTGGCATTCATGCCCTTGCATGGCCCTCTTCACATTGAGCAGGCCGACCAAGGTAACCGATAGGATGTTGTGGGAAGGACAGGGTGTGACTTCTGAGGATAGGTCATAAAAGACATTGAGGCTGCCACGTCACTCTCTCTTGGATCACTCACTCTGGGGAAATCCAGCTGCCATGTTGTGAGGACACTTGAGTAGTCTCACGGACAGTCGTAGGGGAGGCAGTGACGAATGAGGCCCATGGCCAGCACCCACCTGCCATGCTGAAAGTGATCCTCTAACACTGCAGTCCCCAATGCCCAGGCCACGGATTAGTACCAGTCCGTGGCCTATTAGGAACCAGGCTGCACAGCAGGAGGTGGGCGGTGGGCGAGCCAGTGAAGCTTCATCTGTATTTACAGCCGCTCCCCATCACTCACCATCCCACCATCCCCCAGTCCCTGGAAAAATTGTCTTCCATGAAACCGTTCCCTGGTGCCAAAAGGTTGGGGACCACTGCTCTAATGCCAGTAGAGGCTTCAGATGACAGTAGCCCCAGCAAAAGACTCCAAGTAAAACCACCCAGCCAAGCTGCTCTGGAATTCCTGACTCACAGAAACTGTGAGACTATAAATTTGTATTATTGTTTTCAGCTACTAAGATTCGAAGTAATTTGTTATACAGCAATAGACAACGCATACAGGAGGCTTTGGATAAGCAAGGGAAGGCCTCAGCAAGCTTCAGTGGGCTTGGGTTATTGCAAGGATTTAATAAATAAAGTGTAAAAAGTGCTCAGTAAAGGGTCAGGCTTTTAGTACATGCTCAGTAAACCTTAGCTATGGTTATTTTTTCTTATTTGTGGTCAAATTAATCTTTGCCTAACACCCTCATATTACAGATGAGGACTGTGGGATTTAGGTAACTTCCAGACATTCGCCATATCCTACAAAGCAAGTGTCAGCCAAGCTAAGTTGGAGGCCAGGTCTCCTAGCTTCTACTCAACTCTGAGCCAGACCTCTTTTTTCTTACACACTCCATCATTTACCCTCCTTGCACAAAAGAGCTGCTGGAGTGAGGCTGTGACAACGTTTAGGCTCTGCTGAGTCTGCTCGGCCAGCCTGGGACGTACAGAGCAAGCATAGAGAAAGCATGGCTGTGGTGTGCGCACAAGCAACTATTTCTCAGCTTGCCCGTGAGGACCCCTCAGAGAGCAATAGCATGGCCAGATGAGCACTCTGAATTTCTACAGCAGCCTCTCTTCTTTGCTAATTTCTGTTAGGAGCCCAACAGCTTTTAATATTTTGGTGCTAATCACCCGAAAGGCCATGGGAAGAGGAAAGAGCAAAAGGTAGATTGTCTGCAGAGCCCAGAAGCCTATCGGTGCCTCGACTCCAAAGATCTTAGCGCAGGCTGGTGCCCACAGGCTGCTGATCTCAGTCCTCTGTGGGCCAAGGCTGCGGCCAGCTGGCTCAGGTACCCTCCTCAGCACCATCCTGTGCATATCTCCATCATTATCTAAGAGTGCGTGTGCGTTTCAATTATCTATAGCTGTGTAACAACCTAGCCCAAAACTTAGTGGGTTCAAACAACAACCATTTTATATGCTCACAATTCTATGGGTCAAAAATTTAGGCAAGGCTTGGCCGGCAGTTCTGCACTACGAGGTATCAACTGAGGTCGTTCACTCAGCTGCATTCAGCTAACACCTAGGCTTAAGCGAAGGCCTGTAAAGGTTTCACTCACACGTGCAGCGCCGCAGTGCTCCCCGCTCACTCTCGCTCCACGCAGCAAGCTTGGGCTTCCTCACAGCATGGTGGTCTCCTTACAAGGCAGCAAATGCTCCTTACGGGGAGAAAGATTTTAGGAGTGAAAAAAGCAGAAGCTATAGATCTCTTAAGGCCCCACCTTGGAAGTTACACAACATTGCTTCTACCACATTCTATTGGTCAAAGCCAGTGATAGGGCCAGCCCAAACTCAAGAGAAGGAGTAGGAAGAATCTGTGGCCATCTTGAAGCCACCACCACAGGTCCCTCTCACAACAAGATTCTGAGCTCCTCCAAGGCAAGGTCAGAATTCATAGTCTTGGTATCCCCAGCACCTAACTGGGAACAGTGCCTGGTATGGAGTGGGCGCCCAACAAGTTGTTGTTGAGCTGAACTCCCACACAGACACAGCCGAGCTCTAGAAGAGCATGAGCCATCCTAGCAAACCCCCCAAGGCAGCTCCTCTGAGAGCTGCCAGAGCTCCATCGCCCACAATCTCTGCTTCTTGTCAGACCCATCTTCAGTCCATTCCTGGCACAACAAGGTGTGCAAGCATTGCCAAAGTCACTAATCAAGTACCAGTGTCTCTGACTGGCTTTAACACGGATAAAGCGCAGAAGTGAAAGAAGTTAGTGCAGTGGGAATGTTCTACATGCCTATCTGAAGGACAGACAGAATATGAAATGTGTCTGTGTAAACATTTCCAGCGCCACTGCTGTGGAGCTCAGGGGCATCCCACCCGAGAGGACTCTCAAGTCTCCTTATTTGGGAAAGACCCTCCCCCAAACACATGCAATAAGAGCCAGTAGCTAGATCATGAGACTCACTCCTGAATTCCCTAGAGAATGTCCTGTTGCTTTTGCCCATGGCCCGAGATCACTGCAAGAATTCGAACCTGCCGAGGCCGGGCGCCCAGGGCAGAGCCCTGGGAGGTGAGGGTGTGAGGGCGAGTCAGCCCAGACCACCAGCAACTGTCTGTGGGGGACGTCCAGGCCTGTCTCGGCCAGCACTGGCACACGCACTTGATTTTTCATGAGCGTTGGGAAGGAAACAAATACAATTTAAAACATCTGAATAAACAGGTTTGCTTCTTTGTTCATCTTAGTGTCCATATGTCCCCACCAATGGGAGGGATTGGTTCTGTTCCTAACCTGAGATCTCAGACAGCTCGAGGGACCTGAGCCCACCTGACACCCCGCAGAAGTGGGGGAGCAGCACGTCTTCCCTCACTGCAGCTGGGGACAGCGTGGCGGATGCCAGCCAGCCTGAGAGGATCACTTATGAGTTAGGAGCGGTCCAGATGCATGAAAAAGTGACCTATTTAACAACTCTCTGGAATCCCGAGAGTGAAAAGGTCACCGTGTTGTCTTCTTATGAGGCAGCCAAGGGTGTAGAAGGCGCTGCGGGCAGCAGGGCAGGGTGCGAAGCCCTTTCCTTCACGCTGCAAGCTGGCAGAATCCTGGCAGCGACACCGTGGGGCAGGGCAGGTACAAATGCGACCGTACTACCCAGGCTGCCACGTTCCTTCTTCGGTGTTCTTCATTTCCCCCAGAAACTAGGTTATAAAGGCAGAGTCCCAAGCCAGACACCCACGTTGCCAACCAACAAATATCTACTGAGCACATTCCACATACCAGGCCCTGTTCCAGGTGCTGGAGACAGCAAAGAACCTAAGAGATGATGTGTCTGTTATATTGGAATTTTCCAACAAGCAAATAAAAAGGCAATTTCAGATCATGGTAAGTGACATAAAGAGAATGAATTAGGAAAGTGGGAATTGTGCTAGAAAATGGCTTCTTCAGGTAAAGAGCACCTCTCTGGGAAGGTAACTTTTGGTGCTGGACGTTCAATGATGGCACAGAGCCACAGTCTAGGAGAGAAGGTCCTCAGGCAACAGGAACAGCAAGTGCACATAGTAGAACACAGGTCTGGTGTCTTCGAGGAGCAGCAAGAAAGCCAAAATGAACACAAGCAACACAGCGTAAGACAAAGTGGGGCTACGTCATGCAGGGCCTTGTATAGCACAGTAAAGAATTTGGATCTGATTTTACTCTCTATTTTGCCTAAATGTTACTGTTTCTAATTCCTTAGCACTATTAAGACCTCATTTATCAGAGACTATGATGTTCCAAAGCAGTGGTCCTCAAAATGTGGTCCCCAGACCAGCAACATCGACTTCACTCTGGGAATTTGTTAGAAAAGCAAAGTCTCAGGGCCCACCACCGATCTGCTGAATCAAAAACTCTAGTGGGTGGGGCCCAGCAATCTGCATTTATAATGCTAAGCCCCCCAGGTGATTCTGACACATGGTAAAGTTCGAGAACCACTGCTCCAGAGTAAAGGATTTTCTAGATTGTTGAAATTGCCTTAAGTGCAAACACATTGTTAAGGAAGACAAGAAAATGTGTATTATGTATTTTAATAATATTGAAAAAACATATATATCATATGTAAATATATAAAATATATAGAAAAAGTAAAAGGATGAGATAAAGTTGAAAATAAATCATTTAAATTTTTATAAAGTTATAAACGATGCAAAAAATCATTTTAGCCAGGTGTAGTGGCTCATGCCTGTAATCCTAGCACTTTGGGAGGCCAAGAGGGGAGAATCGCTTGAGGCCAGGAGTTAGAGACCAGCCTGAGCAAGAATGAGACCCCATCTCTACAAAAAATAGAAAAATTAGCTGGGTGTGGTGGCGCACACTTGTAGTTCCAGCTACTCAGGAGGCTGAGGAAGGAGGATCATTTGAGTCCAGGAGTTTGAAGTTGCAGTGAGCTATGATGATACCACTGCACTCTAGCCCAGGCGACAGAGTGAGACCTTGTGTAAAAAAAAAAAAAAAAAAATCATTTTGCTCTCCCTTTTGATATTTTTATTAATAATATTTTGATGAGAGCTATGTGATTGAATATGCTTTACTATTTTTTAATCCCTTTTAAATAAAAGGTTTGATTCTAAATTCAGTTATTTTGATGTTTGGTTTTAGACACGGCTATTAGCTACTAGATACAGCAAAGATTACCTCTCAAAAATACCTTGATTGAAACAAGAGATAAGAGCTTTACTGGCTCATCTCACTAAAGTATGATACTTGTTTTTCAACCCTATTCATCAATTAGATAAAGTTTCCAATAAAAATTGGCCAGTAAATTTTTATCTTTCCTAATGTCAATTAGTTGTCCATAGAAACTAATAAAAAATGGATTGAAAATCCTCTACAACTGTATATTTATCATTTTTAAAAGGTTTAAATTTCTGTTTCCAAATTAAATATGTAAAAATGAGAGTTTTTAAAGGGACATATTCAGTGAGTTTTGGGCAATAAAATCACATAACCATTGAAAATTTTCCGAATATCCATTTTCAAAATGCTCTACTTAAAACATTAAACGTGGTTACTTCCTACTTATGGTTCAAAGATCACATTTATCTGAATAATTTCACAATTTTTTGGCCAGATTATTTTGCACATTGCTTTCTCTGGTAATGTAGCCGAAGAAATGCTTATATGAAGAACTAGAAAAACGTCAGCTCTGCCCTTTCTTGTTCAATTAAATTGGCGTTATCAGGGAAAACTCCAGACCCAGCTTCTTTGCAAAAAATCTTTTAAATTATTTATCCATTTAGGGAGCTATTTGTTTAAATCTAGATTATATAAGACTTCCCATTCTATTAATGAAGGACCAGTTAATTCAACCCTCCTGCCGAGGACAATAAGCAAAACAAAATATTTTTTAAATCTGCTTGAAAGTACTAAACAGCTAATAAGATAGTGAGAAATTACTGGGTTAGGATCTAGGGGAGGATAGAAACCAAGGCAGCTGAGTATGGCATTTGGGGCAGCTTTTTCTCTTACAATGCATGACGATTTCTAAAAGAGGGACTGAGAGGCCCAAAGGCTGAGCAAAAAGGCTGTTAAAAAGTGTCTCAGAGGTAGATGGTTCAAGATGGCTGACTAGAGACATCAGACATCCACGGTCTCCAGAAAGGACCAAAATTATGAATAAATAATCCTAACTCAAATAGAATATCTAGGAGAGAACATCAGAGTTCAACAGAAGATTCATGGGAAACGCCTGAGATACAGAAGCAGAAGGAAGCAAGTGGTCAGCTTGGCTGAGCTCGGCTGGGAGCTTGTAGGGTCGCAGCATTGCAGGGAAAGGGTAAGTGGGAGAGCTTTTGCGGCCCATATCCCTGCTGTTGACTTCTGCGATCTAAACCATGGGAGAGCTCCTCTACCCCCACGAACCCGGACCTAGCATGGGCAATGATTTGGAGACGCCATGAGGGCATTGCACTAGACAGGGAATTCATGTTGGGGAATTCACTCCCCACCCTGAGACCTGAGCAGCTACAGCAGGGCACCACCACACCCAGCTCATTTTTTTGTTTCTATTTTTAGTTGCCTAGCTAATTTTTTTCTATTTTTTTTTTAGTAGAGACGGGGTCTTGCTCTTGCTCAGGCTGGTCTTGAACTCCTGAACTCAAGCAATCTACCCACCTCGGCCTCCCAGAGTGCTAGGATTACAGGCGTGAGCCACCACGCCTGGCCCTCGTTGAGGTTTTGATTTGCATGTCTCCGATGAAAAATGTTGACCATTTTTTTCATATACCTGTTGGCCATTTGTATGTCTTCTTTTGAGAAATATTTATTCATGTTCTTTTCCCATTTTTTAATGAGATTGTTTTTTTCTTCTTGAGTTGTTTGAATTCCTTCTATATTCTGGATTTTAGTCCCCTATAGTATGAATAGTTTGTGAATATTTCCTCCCATTCAACAGGTTGTCTTTTCACTCTGTTGATTATTTCTTTTGCTGTGCAGAAGCTTTTAAGTTTAATTAAGTCCCACTTGTCTATTTTTGTTTTTGTTGACTGTGGTTTTTAGGTCTTAGTCAAAAATTCTTTGCCTAGACCAATGTCCAGGAGAGTTTTTCCTAGGTTTTCTTCTAATATTTTTATAGTTTTAGGTCTTACATTTAAGGCTTTAATCCATTTTGCATTGATTTTTGTATATGGTGAGAGAGGGATCCAGTTTCATTTTTCTGCATATGGCTATCCAGTTTTTCCAGGACCACTTAGAAGAGAGTATAAGAGACCTAGAAATGCACTTCCCAAACTTTAAAAAAAAAAAAATCCAAAATGTCGCAAAATGATATTTCTGTAAGATGCAACTTAAATAAATTGGTAGAAAAATGAAATAATAAAAAGACATACCAAATGTAAGCCCAAATTTTTATTAGATTCAAAAGACATAAAATTACTCTGCTAATTTCTAAGTCTTCAAAATGCTTACTCTCAATTTTTGTACTTCTCTTTTTTCAGATTGTGGCACTGATATAAAAGATCCATAAAAAGTTTTAAGACATGTTTAATTGAAGTCCTAGAGGACAGAAATAATGAAACAGAAATACTATTTGAAAAGTAATTAGCTGAGACATTTCCAAAACTAATTAAATACATCAATTTACAGATTCAAGAAATTCAAAACTGGTTATATAAAGGAAAACCTACACATTTTATAGTAAAACTGCAAAAAACCATAAACAAAGAAAATATCTTAAACACAACCAGAGAAAAAAGACAGATTGCCACCAAAGGAGAAATAATTAGACTTACGGCTTATTCCTCAACAGCAACATTGGAAGCCAAAAGACAATGGAATAATAGCCCTAAAGTGCTGAAAGAAAATAACTGCCAACCCTGAATTCTCTTCCCAAAATATAGATATATATCAAGAATAAAAATTAGAAGAGATATGTTCAGACAAACCAAAACTGGGAGAATTTACCCCTACAGAATTAATGCATATGCAGCCTTCAGGCAAAAGGAAATGATTCCAGGTAGAAGGTCAGAAATGAAGAAACGAATGAGAACTATAAATGAATATTGACTTTATAAAACAATAAAAATAATGTCTTGTGAAGTATTATATAGACAATTACAATACACTGTAAAAGCACTTAAGTCAAGAGGGAAAAAAATTTAATTATAGTGTTTTAAAGTACATGCATTGCCTACAAAGAGGAAAAAATACAAACAATATTGCATTTTTATGTCAGATTATGCATGTTGCAATATTTAGTGTAATTACTACAAGAAGTTATAGGGTTGGAATAATTTTTTAAAATCCTCAATCAATGCAAATGAAAATAAATGAAAAAAAAGGAACATAGAATAAGCAGTACAAATTGAAAAGCTGAGCAAGATGGTAGATTTAAAGCTAAAAATATCAGATATCAGATTACATCTAAACCTTTCAATTCCTTGACTAAAAGACAAAGATTGTCATACTGAATAACATTGAATTGCATGTGGTATTTACAAAAAATATCTAAAACATAATAATTCTCAGATATAACAATGTCAGGCAAACTAGATGCTAAGGTTAAAAGCATTACTGAAGACAGCGAGTGACCTCATGATAATAAGAAGTAAATTCATCAAGATGATATAGAATTCTAAATTTATATGTAACCTCAAATTACATTACCCTCTCTGAGACAAAAATCAGTTCATATTTACAAGAGTAAACACGTACAAAACTGACTTTATTGGGCTGTATAGAACCCAACACCTGCAGAATATGCACTTATTTCACTCACCAAAATCACAAAGTGCTGGGCCTTACAGCAAGTCTCAACAAATTTCAAAGGACCAAAACTATACAATACTGACCACAGCAGAATTAAGCCAGAAATCAATAACAAGATGATATTCAGAAATAGCCATATGTTTAAAAATTTTAAAATACACTTCTAACTAAACGCAGGGTTTCAAAGAAGAAATCCCAATGGAAGTCAGAAAATATTTTGAACAGAATAATTATGAAAATATGACAAATCAAAATCTGATGTAGCTAGAGCTGTGCCAAAAAGGAAACTATATAGCCTTAAACTTCTTTAATATGAAAGTACCTTCAAAAAATTCTACGGCAAGGCCGGGCACAGTGGCTCACGCCTGTAATCCTAGCACTCTAGGAGGCCGAGGTGGGTGGATCCCTCAAGGTAAAGAGTTCGAGACCAGCCTGAGCAAGAGCGAGATTCCGTCTCTACTAAAACTAGAAAAAATTAGCTGGGCATGGTGGCACATGCCTGTAGTCCCAGCTGCTTGGGAGGCTGAGGCAGAAGGATCGCTTGAGCCCAGGAGTTTGAGGTTGCTGTGAGCTAGGCTGAAGCCACGGCACTCTAGCCCGGGCAACAGAGTGAGACTCTGTCTCAAAAAAAAAAAAAAAAAATTCTATGGCAAATATCATACTTATTATATTATACTTATTAAATTAGGTTCTCATCCTCATTAATAGGTAAATGCAAATTAATACCTCAATGATATTTTATTACAAACTCACCAGAATGTCTATAATTCAAAAGACTGACAATACCAAATGCTGATGAGGGTAATTAGTGCATATACTACCTATGGAAATGTAATTGTTGCAATCACTTTGGAAAACTGGTAACGTCTACTAAGCAGGAATGCACATACATACATACACACTCATACGCACTTATGTATTCTGTATAACCCAGTATTCCACTTCTAGGTTCGTACTCACTAGAAGTACACATCCTTCTACTCCTAGAGGTGGAACTGTAAGTGCCCAGGAGCCTGGAGGAGCATAGGGAGGACAGGACCTTTAACAGATATAGTGATGGTGCTATAAAACTGCGAGGCAGTCTTGTAGTGCTTTCTGTTTTCTCCTGAGAGACTTTGCTTTTTTGTTTTGGGGGATTTTTTTGAGAGAGGATCTCGCTCCGTTGCCCAGGCTAGAGTGTAGTGGTGTCATGATAGCTCACTGTAACCTCCAACTCCTGGGCTCAAGGAATCCTCCTGCCTAATCCTCCTGCCTCAGCCTCCCGAGTAGCTGGGACTACAGGCATGTGCCACAACACCTGGCTAATTTTTTAATTTTTTTAGTAGAACACGGTCTCCCTATGTTGCTCAGGCTGGTCTTGAGCTCCTGGCCTCAAGTGATCCTCCCTCCTTGGCCTCCCAAAGTGCTGTGATTACAGGTGTGAGCCACCAAGCCCAGCCTCCTGAGAGACTTTAAATAGGAAAACTTCGTGACTGAATTTTTAGAGGTGATAATCTGGGAGCCTTTAAGATATTGGTCACTGTCTTAATCCACCTGGGCTGTTGTTAACAAAATACCTTAGACTGGGTAGCTTATTAACAACCGAAATTTATTTCTCACAATTCTGAAGGCTGAGAAGTCCAAGGTCAAGGCGCCAGCAGTGCCTGGCGAGGGCCACACTTCCTCATAGATGGTGCCATCTCACTGTGCCTCGCGTGGTAAGAGGGAGGTAGCTAGCTCTCTACACTCTCTTTTGTTAAAAAGTGCACTAATCCCATCATGAAGGCTGCACCCCATGACCTAGTTACCTCCCAAAAGGCCCTACTTCCTAATACCATCAACCTGGGGGTTAGGATTTCAACATGACTTTGACAGGGACACACTAGATTGTAGCAGTCAGTACTCTGAATATTAGATCTAAATATGATGTCCTGCTTCTTCCTTTTCTAGTTGTGTGAATTTGGACAAATTTCTTAACTTCCCTGGGCCTCATTTCTAAAATGGAAACCATGTAAGGCTGAAATAAGATCATCAAATGGCCTAACCAGTGTGCATATTAAGACACTTTCCTCTTCTCCCAGTGCAGATACAGAGGAAAGGAAAGAAGTAGGATTTGCCCAAAAATCTGGGCTTTTTGGCAAGAGGGATTCAAGGGATCTTTGAGGGTGCAACAGGTAGAAAACTAGAAAAGGCATTTAGGACAATAGAACGACAGTACAAGAGGAGATGAGTCACAGAGACAGAACAAAAAACCAGGTATAGATGCTGAGCACAGGAAGGTGCACTTGGCAGTCCTCTGAGCTACCAAATTAAGATTCTTTAAATTATCTCTGACCAGCGGTTACGGTCAAGTGGCTCTAGAAATGCAAAATGGAAGTGTGCCAGGCAAGAAATCAGACAAGACATCACATAACTCCTCCTTTGTGCATGCACGCGTGCGCACACACACACACACACACACACACACACACACACATGCTGGGAAGAGTGGTTTTTTTATTTCATCTGGACTCCCATAACATCCTGTACGTTTCTCTATTCTAGCACGTGTCAGGCGATCATGGCATTTCCGTCCACTTCTCACTACACTATGAATTTCTGAAAAACAAGGAGACAGGGTTTTATTCACCTTTGAACCCAAGCACCTAGCAAAATAAGCAGCATAAGAGGCTATTAATAAATATTGAATTAATGAATAAACCAACGAAAGAATGAATGATACAGTTCTGCTTGCAGAAATGAGAGCCCGGGAAGTGCACAGCCACCCTAGCAACCCCCCAAGCAGCACACTGAACCTCCTTGCCACAGTTCTCTCCCATCTGACCTTCACTTTCCCCTCCAGTTTTCTTTCCAGCCCTGAAGGGACAAACCCAGAGCCTGAGGGTACATTCCTTGGCTTCTCTTCCTTCATTGAAAATATCCCATCGGTTGGCTGATGTTAATTTGAATGCTGCTTCTGTTTTCTTCTCTAGATCTGGGCAAAACCAGATTCTTGAAGGTGACTGTGGCAAGATGATGTTGCCCTCCTCAAGATCCGCCCCCGCCTCCGTCCACTGTTTCCAGACCAATAACTGGGGCTGGGTCTCAAGGTAGCCCAAGGGAGGAAATACAGTCCCGGATGCACAAGCAAGCCCCTTGCCCTCAGAAAGAGCTGTAGGACTTGGCTTGGTACCAGCATGAGCTAGTGATACAAGTGGGAATGTCTGGAAGGACGATACCCAGGAGCGGGAGGGGAGTAGAATGCAAAGGAGAGGGAGGAGTCACTGACTCGGGAACCCTCTTAGAGGCAGTGTTAATTTGTTTCCGAATGGCTCCTCGAGGCTTGCACGTGATGATGTCTCACAGTAAATTACAGGGAGAGGCTGCAGGGCCTTGGCAGAAGATTGAGGAAGGGTTCGGAATCCTTGGGGAGATCGGATTGTTAGAACAAACATACTGTGTGTGACCCTGGGAGGGTTCAGAGCACATTCCCTTCAAATATCTCAGAGAGGGGCAGCAATGTCTATGGGGGTGGGGGGGAACAGCATCTTTGAGGTGCTGAGTGATGACTGTCCACCGTAGGCCCGGGGGAGAATAGGCAATTCTGCCATGTAACTGGGCGCCCCAGCCAACAAAGACCATGGGACTCCAGAATAACGAAGACCCGGTGTTGGCTCTTAACCATCAGAGTCGAGATGGATATAAACCATCCCAGCCAGAAGGCCAGACTGCCTCAGCCCACAGAGTTTTTGATGACGGCTAATAGACCGCGATGTTCCTAGGAGTGAGACAGAGGTGCTGCCAATGAGGGTATCATGTGACTTGTATGACAGGGAAAAAAAGCAAGAGCTGCCAAGCAGAAGGTTGAGGTACCCAGCGTCCAGGTCTGAGCCAGCTCTCACGCCCAGCCCGCAACCCCTTGAGGAAGGACCCCGCGTTGCCCCCCGCACTAGTGAAGTGCTCAGGGCTTCAGTGGTACAAGGCATGTCGGGACGTGCCCATAAGGTACGGAACAAGTTATTACACCCTGCACTCACTCGCGACACGAAGCAAACGCAGTGCTGTGAGAGCCTCTTTGGAAAGCTGTGACCTCCATTAGGGAAACTTCTCCGACCCATGTGCCGAGCGACTTAAGAGGCGTCAGTTTCGAGAGGCGCCCAGAACAGAGAGAGCTCTGCAGCAGGGCAGGCTGCCATGCAGGGCGCCCTTGGCTCAGCTGATCGGCCAGCCCAGCGGCAGCGGCATCCGTGACAGGCAGGGATGCTGCTTAAGTCCTGGGCAAAGCCCCGCAGTGGAGCCGCGGGATAGACTCCTGGGCTCTTCCGGACGGAGCTGGCTTCTGCGCAACAGAACCGCCCACTGTTTGAAAACCAGGGCCTGGCACACCACGGAGCCATTTTAGAGACTGGGCATTTCCCTCCAGCAAATGCTTCAATCATTTCTTCCTTTTATAATGCAATTCCTTGGAAAAATTGTTTACGTATTCATTATCCCACCTATTCTTTTTCCTTTGTTTTTTTTTTTTTTTTTGAGACAGAGTCTCACTGTGTTGCCCGGGCTAGAGTGCCGTGGCATCAGCCTAGCTCACAGCAACCTCAAACTCCTGGGCTCAAGCGATCCTCCTGCCTCAGCCTCCCGAGTAGCTGGGACTACAGGCATGCGCCACCATGCCCGGCTAATTTTTTCTATATATTTTTAGTTGTCTGATTAATTTCTTTCTATTTTTGGTAGAGACGGGGTCTCGCTCTTGCTCAGGCTGGTCTCGAACTCTTGAGCTCAAACAATCCGCCCGCTTCGGCCTCCCAGAGAGCTAGGATTACAGGCGTGAGCCACCGCGCCCGGCCCCACCTATTCTTTTTCCATTCTGTTTTGAAACCACTCCAGTCAGGCCTCCATCCTCATGACTCCACCAAAGTCGCTATTGCGAACTCACCAACGACTTCCACGTTCCAAATCCAGTGACTGAATTTCAGTCCTGTTCTCACTTGATTCAGCAGCAGCGTCTGACCTAAACGGACACTCCCCCATGGAAACAGCTTCTTCCCCGTTCCCTGGGACATCACTCTCCTGGTCCTCTTCCCAGCTCACTGGTTACTCCGTATCTGCTTGCTGGTTTCTTCTCACATCTCTAACAACGAAATGTTGGCGTACCCAAGGCTCGGTCCCTGCTTGCTTTTCCTCTCTACCTATATGCTCCCTTCCTCGGTGAGCTCGTCCCATCCACAGCTTTAATTTGTTATGGGCTGCCCACTTCCAAGTTTCTGCTATAGCCCCACTCTCTCCCCTGAACTCCACACTTATGGATCCAACAGTCTGTGGGACATCTCCAGTAGGAGTCTATCAGGCATCTGAGACTTAACAATTCCAAAACCAAATTCTAGACCCCCTACCTCCCGCTCTGCTTCTCCACCAGCCTTCCCCATCCCTCCATCCCTCCAGCTGCTCAGACTGAAGATGTTGACTCATCTTTCCTTCTTCTTTTCCCAGTTCCATCCAGTGGAAAATCTTGCCAGCCCTGCCTTCAAAATATTTAGAATCCGGTGAATCCTTGGTCTAAGCCACCATTATCTCTTGCTTAGATTATTGTATCCTGTTTCCAGGCTTCCATCCTTGCCCTCTTCAGCTTGTTTAAAACAGCAGCCAGAATGACCCTGTCTCACTTCTGGAAACCCTCCACAAGCTTCCCATCTCATTCGGAGTAAAATTCAAAGCCCTCCCTGTGACCCAGGAGGCTCCCAAGGTCTGCACAGTCACTGCTTCCGATCTGTGCCCCCACCTCACCTGCCACTACTTCACCACCCCCTCAACATCCCCTGTGCCTGGGACAGTGTCCTCCAGTTGGCAGCAGGCTGTTTGTACATGTCTGTATTTCCAGCACTTAGAACAGCGGCTGGGATAAGATAAATGCCCAATGCATGCAGAAATGTCAGATCCTTTGCTAAGCCTAGGGTGGGGGAAGGGAATGAAGATTAAAAATGACGAGGACCCAGCCCCAACCTTTTGAAGCTCCCAGTTTGGGACCTTTCCTTGCAGCACAGAGCGTTCACCTTCCTTGGCCACAGCAAAGAGTTACAACCGGAAAAGTGTGATCAAGCACACCAAATAACTGATTTACTGCTGTTGCTCCCTCTGAATTTAGGATTTTTACCTTATTCAGAGATTTGACATAGATCCAAATCTATTTGCTACAGCAAATCCAGACATTAACACCCAAATCCACATATATGTTCTGCTCTCCTACGAATGGGAGGATTTTCTGTGGCCAGTCCGGTCTTATAAACAGCAAGAGTTTCCCAGAGGTCTGAGTGACACCACCCACCGCTCTCCACCAACCCCCTCAAAAGTCTCTCCTACCCTGGACCAGTAGAACCTGAAATTACACAATTTACAATTCATTAACCTCTGAAAAAGCAAGTCATGCTCCAAGGAGAGCTGCAGACAAAAGCTTCCTGAGGCAGATTCCTTGTTGACGCTGGTCTCTGGTTACACCCAGGCATAAAAAGGGAGGAAATTCTTCAAAGCCAGAGCTTGCCCACTCTCCTCGGTCCCAGCAGAATCCCTCCCCCCACTGCCTCCTCCTCAGACATGCTCCCTGCAAGCTCACAGCACAGCTCTGCAAGGGTGGCCTTCCAGCTCTCACGCTATATATAGCTGGAGCAGCGTGCAGGCCCCTCTCTTGTTACTTGCCTTGGCGAGAGTCTGAAGCCTGAAACGATTCCTCCCAAGCATGCCCTGTTGTGAATGCCCTTTCCTGTCCAAAATCCTCCCTTGGCCTGGACCCTGGGAGTCACCTTTCTCCTGCCCGCCACTCCCAGCTTGTCCTCTCTCAGCCCCTCACAAAGCAGGAGCAGGACTTTCCTGCGTCCGGGTCTGCCCCAGTGCCGCAGGGCCACGTGGCTACCCGTCCGGGCCTTTCCTCTGACCTCTCAGCTTCCTGAATTGTGAGTCTCCTGTTTTTCCAGGCCTGGGTCAGAGGGGACAAATGCGAGACCCGGATGAAGCCCCCACGCCGCACGCCCAAGCCCATTCCACACCTGCTCCCACAGCAGCCTCGCGGCCTCCTCAACACCAGCCTCCACAGCCCTGGGCTGGGGCGAGACCAGCGGCATCTGTCACTCACGGCTGGGGCTGTGAGCTCCATCTACGCCAACGTTATCATGTTCACAGAGAAGACGGGCCCAGACAGCGACAGAGAATCGGCTGGAGTCAGAGATGGGGCTTACAGACCTGGACGCCCCTCCTCCCTGCCGCCCTCTTTGCTTGCTCTCCTCATTGTTCTTCCTCTTCCCGTCTCTCTGTCGTCTTGTCCTGTGTTTGCAATCCTTCTTAGGGAGTTATTGCCTCCAGGGTTTCCATGTGGCCCAACCTATAGGAGCATCTCAGTGACCTCATCCTTGTCACACTTAGGCTCACAGCCCTGTCCCCCGGCATCCTCAGCCCGTGTGCTGGGTTCAGACTGCTCCCTTCTCGCCTTTCTACACATCCTATTGTGAAGAATTCCTTAGTTCTTAAGGCACATCTGTGTACAGTATATCACTGACGATGACAAAAACATCTCATGAAGTCATCTGGGAAGGTGGATTGTTTTCTTCATTTTTACAGATGCAGAGATCCGGAAGCTGGGGAGGGCAGGTCCACAGCGGGGCCCAGCGCTGGGGTCTTCACTGCCAGCTCTACTTCCATAGGGCTTTTATTCGCAGTGCCTTCTGCCTCCATGGAGCGGTCCCCAGGACACCATCGTCACCCAACTTTGTTTGTTTTATTCCAAAATATTGATTGATTGGTACAAGCGTTTAGTTGCATGGATACCTTGTATAATATAATGCGTCAGTCAGGGCTTCTAGTGTGCCCAGCACCAGAATAGTGTTCCTTGTACCTGATAGGCAAGTTTTGACCACTCGTCCCTTTACCACCCGCCCCCCTTCTTGGTTTCTCATGTCCTTCACATCTCTTTGTGCCCTGTGTGCCTACTGTTTAGCTCCCAGTTATTCATGAGAACATGTGGTTTGTGTTTTTCACTCCTGAGATACTTCACTTAGGATAATGGTCTCCAGTTCCATCCACATTGCTGCAAAAAACATTATTTCATTTCTTTTTATGGCTGAGTAGTACTCCATGGTGTACATATACCACATCTTTTTTATCTACTCGTGAATTGATGGGCACTTAGGTTGATTCCTTATTTTTTCAGTTGTGAATTGTGCTGTAATAAACATTCAAGTGCAAGTGTCTTTTTGATAAAATGACTTCATTTCCTTTGGGCACATACCCAGCAGTGGGATTGCTCAATCAAATGGTGAGTCTACATTTTTGTCTTTGAGGAATCTCCATATTGTTTTCCATAGAGGTTGTACTAGTTTGCAGTCCCACTGACAGTGTATAAGTGTTCCTTTCTCTCTGCATCCATGCCAGCATCTATTGTTTTTTGACTTCTTAATAATGGCCATTCTAATAGGGGTAAGGTAGTATCTCATTGTAGTTTTAATTTGCATTTCCCTGATGATTAGTGATGTGGAGCATTTTTTCACATGATTGTTGGCCCTCACCCAACTTTTTCCTCTACTCATTCATTCCCTTGGATTCTGTCGTCATGTGTCAATTTCCAAGTTCCCAAATGTATATATTTATAATATTTTTTCCTAGACATCTCCTCACTCTCAACGTACCTCAAGAACCTTAACACCTCCCTGGATATGCCTGCCTCACGCGCTGGAGCATGCTGTCAGACTTTGAGGCTTACGATTCTGAAATCAGACCGATCTATCAATACATCCTGGCTCCGCCTCTAACCTACAGTGTGACCTTGGACAAGTTATTTTCCCTTCTGAGAACCTCAGTGTCTTCATTTGTAAATTGAAAGTATAATGATCTACCTCCTGGGGCCACTGAGAGCATTAAAAAAAACCACAGTTGCCCATAAATTCCACCATACATAAGTGCTCAGTTAATTATTAGCTATCATCATCATCATCACCACCACCACCATCTCTTGCCTAACTGTGCCCTGACCCCCACATGCAACTAACTGCCCAGGCCATCTACAGGTTACCTTTCACACATACACACGTGCTTAGAAGAAAGATTAAGGAAACTTTAGAAAAAATGTTGCTTCCGTACAAATATAAGCAAAGGAATTTTTAAAGCTATTAAAATCCCACCTACACACTCCCGCCCCTCGCTTCTCCCCTACCACCAAAAAAAAAAAAAAAAATCACAATTGCAAATAATTCTGATCACATTTGTGATTAAGAAACATATCACTCCCCAGGTAAAAATCCAACAGTCTCCCACCACGCCTTCAGGAAGCAGGCCAGGCTCTAAGTTTATCAAGCCACTTAATATTGCCCAAACACAGCAGATCCTTTCTGCAAACATGTTAAGGAGCCTGGACTCTGGGACTCAAATCCTGCTTCCACCACTTACTTGCTGTGCAAAAGTGGGCAAGTAGCATAGCTTTGCTCTGCCTCAATTTTCTCTTGATTAAAATGGGGAGAAACTCTGTCCCAAAGTTTTCTTTGTGAGAATTAAATGAGAGAATTTACGTAAAATAGTTAGCAGAGTGGCTACATGTAATATACTCTCAACAAGTACTAGGCACTCTTATTATTATTAGCTTTCACATGCTTTTTCCCTTTGCCTGAACTAGTCCCAGAGACCCCATGATCACCGTGTCTTCCTCACTTCCTGTTTATCTAGTTATCCGCAGGACACCTCCTCCATGAAGCCTTTCCAGATTGACTATTCTGACCTCCCTCTGTGGCGAGTACAACCCTTCCCATAGCCCTTTCCATTCTGGGCTGTCTGTATTTGTTTACCTGGAGGCCTCCTTTACTCTCTCACAAGCATCTAAGACAAGTCTCAAGCCCATTGCAAAAGAGAAGAGGGGAAGAGAAGGGGGTGCGAAGAAATGTGGATGCTTGAGACTCTCCAGACCTTAACACGAACCTCAGTGTGTTCAAGAAGCATTATATTGACCCACTGGTCCTCAGTACTATCTTCTCAAGAAATATTTTAAAATATCTAAGAGCCCCCATAGAGGTCATATCACATCTGCTTCCAGCTCCACCCCTCAGGCCAGAGTCCGTTGAAGGGAGGGTGCTGTTTTGGCTAGGCCTGTTTCTGACATTCTCTTTTGGAATGGTTTTTTTAAAAGACATTAAATTGTTAACCCCTGTGAACTTGTTTATCAGATCTAGTCTTCTCTGCCCAGAGATCCTGGTCCCTCTGTGAGCGCGGTTGCCTCGGAAGAGCAGCAGAAGCACCGCACAGACTAAGGCTGAGAAGCCCACATGAGCACAAGCCCGCATCTAGCATGACACGCACACAGGACATGAAGTCTTGGCCCTAAAGACCAGGACATTTTATTTGCCATTATACATGCTCTTTCCAGGAGTTGCATGCCTTTGGCGAGCAAGAACAAGGTCGTTTTCCCACACCACTTCCTCCTCCCCATCATCCCCACCAAATTCGTACTTTCCCCATGTCTATAATATTACAAACGGGGCCATAGTTTACATAAACAATTGAACAAAGATGAGGGAAACGCTTAGCATCTCCTGGAATTGATACTTCTGCATTTTACAAAAGCATAAATACATCTCAGATCCTCATTTGTTTGTCACGGCACAAAAAAGGAGGGGAAATCTAAATTCTGTTAGTTTCAATCTGGAACGCAAACGACAGGCACCAGCCTTCCCATCTCACAACGAGTGCCTTGGAGAAAGGGTGATGTCCAGGGCTGGGGCAAGAGCTGGTTAAAGAACCCAAACAAAAACTGCAGAAACTGCAACCCCCAAATGCTTGCAGCGTCTCAACTGGCAGAGAATCGCGAGTGAGAGTGGACAGGCTGCACGTGCAGGTGCCCGGGCGGCCCGGGGCACAGAGCTCTCTGGCTGAACACTGGGAGCTGCAGGTGCGGCTTACAGATGGGGGTCAGGAGTGGGGACACTCCAAGTACGTAACAAAACTCAATCGAAGGGAGCCAAGTTTACGATCACAGCCCAAACTAGAATATAGGAGGCAGCAAATGCCACAGGATTTAGGCATAGAAGAAGAATTGCCATGTTTGCCCTTATGAGTTAATTTACATACTGTGTAGGAAAAGGGAGCGGCCTATTTACTTTTCACTGAGCACATTTTCATAATAGAGTCGGCTCTTCAGAAACAAAATTTCTGTGCATATGATGCAGCTCGCCAAACAATTATATCAGAATCAGTCTTATCTTCATCAAAATAAAAACAGATTTGTTTTGTTTAAAGAATGTTTACAGAAACTTGTATATTTAAAGTATAAAACGAAGCAGCCAGAAATAACCTAACACTAAAATAACACCATCCTAGCTTAGATCACACTTTTGCCTATTTTAATCTCCAGATTGACTTGTACTGGTGGAGTGGATTGACAAGGATGAGAAAGGAACTAACATACTCTTAAGCCTCTGCAATATGTTAGCACCGCTGCAATGCCTTACAGACATCTCTAGTCTTCACAGTAGCCCCATGAGCCAGGCATGCATTATTATTCCTATTTTACAGAAGACACTGAAGCTCAGAGAAGCTAAGTAACTTACCCAAGATCACACAGCTAGTGGATGGCAGACGCAAGAGTCAAATCCCAATATTTTATTTTTCCTCACCACATTTAGAGAGAGTCCTTGTATATCACTGTGTATCACAGAATATGTGATAAAAACCTTGGTGCTAATTGAAACCTTGCTAAAGTGAGGTGGTTTGTGGTCAAATTTTACTATTTATTAGATAATTTCTGAGGAGATAGTTATGTATTATATTTTCTAATGTGTCACATTTTAAGCTTGGAATTTATAATTGAATTTGCAATACCTTTTAGATATTATCTGATCTAACAAAGACATTTCCACATTTTCCTTTCACATTTATTTTTTATGACATAGTTCTGGAATTGAAAGTAAAAAGAAATTCTGTTTCCGCACGTTCTCCTTACCTCCAAATTTTCTTGGCTATTACTAGTGACTCCTGTATACACAAACATGTGAGAAAGCTCTAAAGTGAAAATTCAGTTTCGAAAAACAGCTAATGACATCACAGGAAAGTAGGCACTAGGGGATACTTTCTAGAAGACAGTATTAATATATCAATCTAGGAAAAACTAAATCCATTTAAAGGAAAAAAATTGAAATCACCTAATCAGATCATTTAGAGAAGTTTCTCTGCCTTCTCCTGAGATTATAAGGCTATCTAACCTGCTTTTAAACAAACAAGAATTTTAAAACATTTTCTATCCTTTAAGCAAACGTTCCTCACTTGGCTAAATGACAATGTTCAAGAAATGCCTGCCACAGAAACATAAAAAACCCTTGGCAACATTCCAGAAGAAATCCACCCTGCATAATGTGTTCCAGCAAATGCTCAGTAGAGTTCTGGTGAACCTGCTGGCTCAGTGTACACTTGAACAGGATCTGGAAAGAACAAAAGAAAAACCGACAGACATCTTTCTTTTTGCTAGTCTGCTGAAGCAGCCCTCAGCTCATTTTAGCAAACTTCCCAAACTTGGAAAAATGAGCAAGGGTATGGATCACTTACAAACCCTGCCCCGGACTCTGGTGTACACTTTGTTTTACTACCTTGATTCCCTGAAATTCAAGGGTAATTATATTGTTTGTCTTTTCAACCAATAAAATGTGCATTAGCATTTGGTTCACTTTGGAGTGTATTTGTTTAGATGAATGTATTCTTTCAAACAACAAGTTGGGGCTTTCATAATGAGAACACTTTAGATTATAGGAAACTCTTAACGTAATATTAAAAAGAGGGAGGCTGGAGGCACAGACCTCTTCGAAACGTTTCAAAAGTGTGTTCACAATTGGCTAAAGCTATTGTTTCTCTAGATATTTATGCAAGAATTTCACTAAGCACAGAAGTAAAGACTTTAAAATGACATCCATTTCCCTTCTATAAAGTGAGCAGATGTACATTTTTAATATTTTGTGTCTCTTTGCAACTTTTTCTTAGGACAACCATTTCCTACTTAAAAAATAAAATGGTTGGACATTTTATAGGTCTATTAAACCACGGTCATACATTTGGCCCCAATTTTCTCCTTGAGCATGGGGGGAGGAAGGGTTGGGCTGGGCTGGTACAGGGTGTGTGGTCAAAGCCTGCTTGACCTTAAAAGCCCTGAGTAGAGGAAGAAAGAGGAGGACGGTTGGGAAGGTAAAATGTTCTCCATTCAGTGTTGCAAGACAACTGCATAGTTCTGAAACAGAACCCTCCTCGCAGGAGAGAAGCTCTAGATCCAACTGCCAGGCCCGGGAGAGAACTTACACTCTGGGGAAAAGGCTAAAGGCGCTAGAACTTGCCCGCACCGGCCCTCCCATCACCAGTCTGCCAGCCTGTTTTGTACGGGCCTTTTCTGCTTCCCTGGGGCCAGCGGCGGGGACACTTGGAGGAGTGAACTGGCAAGCCGTGGGCTCAAGGTTCAATACGTAGATTTTGGATGGAATCACAGAGACACCCCCACAAGAGTAAAGGGGAAGGATTCATCCCGCAATCTTAATGGCTAAATATAAACAGTTAAAATATGCCATGCTGGCTGTAACATTCTTTTGACATTTCTTCATCTTTTACTATGCTGCAAGCCCCAAAAAATGGAAAAGACTCAGCTCTCTGGACCTCTAAAAGATCCTAGCTACCAGGAAGTCATGGGGTCTATTAGAAGAAGGCAGGATATTTACAAAATCCTCAACTGCTTTCTGCAGAAGAAGGCTAGGCCTCCAGACTCCCTGTCACCAGAGTAATCTCCAAATACAAAACCAGCACAAAACAGATCGGACTAAAGATACCTTCCACTGGCTCCCTCATCCTGGTCTCCCCTCCCTGAAGGATAACCACAGTCATGAGTTCAGTGTGTTTCCTTCCAGATCTTTAAAAAGAAACACACATACACATACATGCACACGCATTAAAAAATAAATGTTACTGTATGTGGGGGGTTACATGTTTGATATAATACTGTACATATCCTAAAACTTGCTTCATTCACCAAACAATGATCTTGAGACCTCTCCATGTGGCTACACATAGATTTAGTTCATTACTTTCGACTGCTGAACCGTACTCCGTGCCGTGAAGCCACCACCTTTGTTCAGCCACTGGGCACTGAACACTTGCCGGTTGATGATCCAGGGTATTCTTCTGGTCCACTTAATCTTTCCCTCCTCAGGAGCCCGATTGCACTTTATTGCTCCCCTAGTTGTTTCATATAGGTGAGGTCCGTCTCCCTGACCAGAAGGGAAACTTCCAGACCTCCACATCCAGCCTCTAACATGGATTACGTACTAATTTCTGGAGTGAATGAACTTTGGGCTTTTGATTCCCTCATAGATTAATGGTAGCTTTGGACTCAACAGAGGCTCAGCAAATTCTATTTATTTATGTATTTCCTTCCCTTTACTTTAAAAGAGAAGTTTTGTATTTTCAAATCAGGTTCAAATAAAATCTACCACCTTTCCCAATCTAGATTCTTGGCAGTCAACACCTCCTTAAAATGCTCCACATCCTGACACTAGTGACATAATGAAGGTTGTACCTTTTAGAGATGAGTATGCGGGCCGCAGTGTGTGTGTGTGTGTGTGTGTGTGTGTGTGTGTGTGTGTGTGTGACAGAGAGAGAGAGAGAGAGAGAGAGAGAGAGAGAGAGAGAGGGAGGGAGAGGGAGGAGGAGGAGACAGGAGGAAAAGGGCGAATGGAGCCAAAGCCCGCCTTAGGGTGAGGCTGTGGCCCCTGCTGGCCTGGAGGCTAAGCCAGGCACAAAGGACTTATTCTCTTTGCAAATGAAACCTGAAAAACAAGCACTTTTCCTTCCTTTTTTTTAAAAAAAGTTTCATCCTGCCACTTTTACTTTACACTTTTAGGTTGCTGGTGTCCAAATCAGTTTTCATTTCTTTCCCTGGAAACTTTACTTTCTAACACTTCAGGCTTCCTGGAAAAAACAAAAATGCCCTTTCTAGGAACAAAGAGGAAAGTGCAAAGTCTGCACATCCACTCGCCAGAGAATCAGACCCCTCACCTGGCCCGGATTAGGTGGCGAAGAGCTGGTCTGAAAGCGGGACGGCCTCGCGGAGGAGACGGAGGAGAGGAAGCGTGGAGCAGGCAGGCTGCGTGGCGGGGGCTGAAAGCCGCGGGAGCAAACAGGCGTTTGAGGGCCTCTCTGTGTTTGTGCTGCGCCGTTTTTTTCATCTTTTGAAACTATTTTAATTCTTTCCTAGTCCGAGACACCCTCCGCGGCAGCTCTTGGCTTTTCCGAAGTCTGATCCTCTGCTCTGGCCGCAGCCGCCAAGTGCAAGTCCTCGCACACACGCGCCGTTCTGCACGGGGCTGCGGGGCTCGAAACCCCGCCACGTAGACAGCCCAGGTTAGGAAGACCTAAACTGCGGTGGGATTGCCAAGAATCCAGATGTTCGCAGAAGCAGTAAACCTGACAGGTGCTATAAACATTCCCAGTAGCGGCAAAATAAAGCCAATCTTCATACTTAGGTGCTGGAAAAAGAACTGCTGGTCCAGGGTTGGTCTTTTCAGACACGCTCATGTATCTATTACTGTGATAATGGTTTGGACGTTTGTCCCCTGCAAACCTCATGTTGAAATTTGATCCCCAAGGTTGGAGATGGGGCCTGGTGGGAGGTGTTTGGGGCACGGGTGGGTCCCTCATGAATGGCTTGGTGCCGCCATTGTCCTAATGAGTGATTTCTCTTGGTTCCCAGTGAGATCTGGCTGTTAAAGCCGGGACCTTCCCCCTCTTTCTTGCCTCCCTTCTCGCCGTGTGATCTGCACCCTCCAGCTCCCCTTTGCCTTTTGTCATGTGGAAGCTCCCTGAAACCCTCACCAGAGCAGATGCTGGCACCATGCTTCGTGTACAGTCTGTAGAACTCTAAGCCAAATAAACCTCTTCGTAAACTACCCAGCCTCAGATATTCCTCCATAGCAACACGAAATGGATTAAGACAATATGTCATCGATATGCCATCATCTCTGAACACAAAGAATGACTGCGTCTGGAAGATAAATGCTGAACAAGGCACAAGACTGATAACGAGATTTTCTCGTCAAAATATTTATCCTGGTTACAACTGCATACACCGGCAATAAGCGAAGAAACGATCTTGCCCGTCAGAGCCCCTCACTTCAAGTTTTTATCACACACTTTGCATCATTTCTTTCAGTGGCTTCTCTATCCTCAACATCATTCTTAACCCTCTTCAACTTCAAAGATTTCTGATCTGTCATCTTCCTTAGATCTAATCTATTTCAAACCCTTCACTATTCCCGAAAACATGTAGTCATAAGGTTACTGTCATCATAGTAACTTTTACCATTTACAGGATGACTGCTACAGGCCAGCTATGCATGTAGCACTTAAAATGTACGATGTGCGTGTATTAAATCTTTACAACAACCATGCTATGTAGACAGTGGTAATTCCATTTTAAAGACAAGAAACCTAAGGCTCAGAGAGAAGTAATTTGCTAGAGGTTACAGGGCAAGGAACTGGCAGAACTGGGTTCAACCTTAATTTCATTTGACTGCAAACTCTCCATCTTTGTCCTGACAGCTGCTGCCAAAGTCCCATTTTTCTAGATGATTCTTAAAATTATAGAATTCTCAGTTTATATGTGATTTTAGCCTTCTTTGGCTCATAGAATATTTGAGCAGAAAAGGATCTTAGAGACAATCTTGTCTGATTCTCACACTTTACAAATAAGAAAACTGAGACTAAGCTGGGGTAAGTAACTGGTCCAGTTGAGGCCTTCTCTTTTCTGGTTCTGAAGGAATAGGAACCACATCCCTTTGGGAGGTAATTTCATGCTTTCCCTAGCATAGCTCTAAGTGTTCCAAAAGTCTCTATGCAAGGCCGGGCTCATGCCTGTAATCCTAGCACTTTGGAAGGCCAAGGCCGGAGGATTGATGGGCTAGGAGTTTGAGACCAGCCTGAGCAACATAGCAAGACTCTGTCTCGACAAAAAATAGAAAAATTAGCCAGGCTGGTGGCACACACCTGTAGTCCCAGCTACTCAGGAGGCTGAGGCAGGAGGATCGCTTGAGCCCAGGCATTTGAGGTTGCAGTGAGCTATGATGATGTCACTGCACTCTAACTCAGGCAATAGAGTAAGACTCTGTTTCAAAAACAAAAACCAAAACAAAACAACAACAACAACAAAAAACAGTCTCTATGCAGATATTTGATGATTCTCCAAAAGAAGCGGAAACTTAAGTCCGGAACACTTGAATTACCTGAGCAAAAGAGAGCCAGACTCAGATGGCATTGACCTCAAAGGGAATGGAACAATCCAAGATGTGTCCCACCCCACACTCCCCAGGGGAAGCCAAGGATGTCGCCTGGTCCACAAAGCTAGCACAACAATGAAAACAAGGCGTGTAAAATCACAGCAAAGGAGGTCCAAGAAACCAACACCTGCATCCTGAAGCCACTTCTAAGGACAGCAATGACATGCAGCCTAGTAAGGAGATAACTTCAAAGCCCTGTAGTAGCTGGAATGAGGAGGAAAAGGACAATCAGTGCTTGATAGCTTGCCTTTAGGTTTGTTATCAAGCTAGAATAACAAGTGATTGCCATATTTCAAGTGTGTTTTAAAAATCTTTAATCAGATAACTATTATGCCTTGCATTGTCCTTGGAAATGCAAAAATAGAAAAGGAAGAAATTATCTGAGAGCAATAAACCAGGAAACAGAGGCTAGGTGGGGGTGTGGGCTGCAGATCATTATTACCGATGCTTATGAACATTTGCTATGTGACGATAGTTGACAAGCCCTATAAAAAACACAGAGTTAAACACAGTTCCAATCTCTGTCCAGGAAATAGATATAATAAGAGAATAAAGACTATAACTAATTGGCATTTTTATTATCTAAAGAAAGCAGTTTATGCTTTTAACATTAATTTTTTTCACTTCATTATGTTGTTAGGGAACATCTAAAACACAAAATACTGTACTTAATACATCATATGTAACAGAGATGGATGCGTGGGGTGGGTCAAAGGCCTGGGCTTGGGTTTGCCTGAATTAGCTTTAAATGATTCTCTCAACATCTCTAAGCTTCCCTGAGCTATTCTGTAAATAAGTATGATTAAATACAGAGTGATACACAAATATCCAACATGAGCCTATATATATTTATACATATACATACATGTGTATATATGTATGTATGTGTGTATATATATAAAATACATTGAGAACATTGGGTATATCCAGGTACTGAGCCTACTGTCCCACGGAAAGAGTCGGTTCACTGGGCTCTCAAAGTTTAGATCCTGGGCCCTCTCGGGGCACATGTACTGCTTGCTCAATCTGTAAACACGTAATCATTTAACTCGCCTTCTAAAGTAACACCACACCCTGGATATGATGCAAAACCCAGCATTACAAGATAAGCTCTGTCTCAAGTTTCTGCTCGTTATAGTGCCTGAGTATTTGCTCATATGCTCAGGCGCTGAAGCAGAAGTAAACAGGCCAGTATTATAGGGACGCCTGTGTTACAACATCGACTTTCTTACATTGTGAAAGCCATAAATGAAGTTCGGCAGGACTCCGGTAAGAGTGCCGATCCAGCCCACATCGCGTTGGTCAAACAGGACTTCGGCCGTATCGCCTCCTCCCCCGACCCACCCAGGTCGGTCCACTTTCCTCCAGCGCCAGATCCAAGCCCCAGGCCGTGGGCCTCAGCTGCAGCACTCACCTCCTGCTAATCTGCCTGCGCCCTCCTTCAGCGAAGTTGACCTCACTTTCTCCCAGTTCACGAGGCCCTCAGATCTCCAACAAGGTCTTTGCACGATGCATTTCATGTGCCTGGACATTTTATGTTTAAACTGTACAAAAATCACTTCTCTTATGACTCCCTCTCTAATTATACAGAACATAGTGCCCTGGACAAGAGGCTCTGGGACAACTTTGCACGTCAGTTAGGTTCACTTTTTAATATCTCTCCCCCACCCCAACCCCCACACCAGGATGCGATATAGCTCAGCGGTTAAGAGCGAGAACTTGGAGAGCCAGGCGGCAAGGGTTTGAATCCTGAATCCCCCAGGTGCTAACTGTGCCTTGGTTTCCTTACCTGTGATAGATAGATAAATAGATAACCACAGTGCTTGGGCTGGTATGCAATAAACGCTCCGTAAGTGCAAGCGTAATAAATGTGGCGATGGTGGTTTCTACCTGCCTCCGTGTTCAGGAGACGACGGGAGCCGCGAGGCCATGCCTGGCAGGGCTGCAGCTGTGCCGCGCTAGCCGGTGACCCCCACGCAGGGACCCAGCCTGCTGTGACCAGCTCTTCCCGTTTTCAAGAGAAGGCAAAACCGGACATCTGGATTTTAAATTGCTGGTTTACATTTTTAAAAATTAGTGTTCAAGCCAAAGAAAGCATGTCTAGAGATAGATTTTGCCCTTCAGTCACCATTTTGCGACCTCTGACATGTGTGAATCTACCATGTATGCGTGTTTCTATTTTTCTGTGTTCATTTTCTACACTTCTTCCTCAATGGAATACGCTAGGGGCAGTAGGAAGCACACAGAAGCTACTGGTTTGCTGATGAACAAACACCAGTGGAACTTGTGAAAGAAAACATGAGTAACTTAGCGTCAGCCACATTTAGTGCCCTCTCTTAAAGTGCATCTTACAGTTTTTCTTAAAGTTCAGGTCAACAAACCAGGCTGTGGGGCCACAAATCTGAACCAGATGCAGTCTCTAAGCTTGAGGGACTTAGAGACTTGTGGGAGACACAAAGATACAGACAACTTCAATGTTTACGAGACACTTGGACATACGTGGTCTCATTTCACATCACGAGAACCCACTGCAGTAGATACCACGCGTGATTTGAAACCCAATAGAAGAGAAACTGAGGCACAGGGAGGGTAAGTGACTTGTCCAAGATCACCCCACTAGTGAGAGGAGTCGTAACAAAAGCCAGCTCGGCAGACTCCACGCCCAGGGCTCTTTCGACTGCACGCTCACGGCCCACACAATCCGCACACCTCCCCGTGCCTGCCACGCTGGCGGCATCGGCTCAGCGAGAGGCTCACACCCAGTGGGTACGAGGAACCATCGACAGCACCATGGAACGCAGGCTTTAAAAACCACCTGAGAACGGCTTCAAATTTTTTTTTTCTTCTCACTAATTATAATTTCCCTTCTACAGGAAAAAAAACCCAAAAAACTTTAAGGCCACACAAAACATAATGTCATTTTAAAAAGGCTAAAAGAACAAGGTAATGAAGGGAAACAGAGATGAAATCGCTGCTTCAGAAAATCGAAGTTAAGAATAGGAGCACGAGTGGGCACCATCGTAACTGAGCCATCTGAGTGACAAGGCGAGCTGGGAAGTGACAAAGTCCTTGTTGACTAGAAAAGGGAGGCATACCGATTTCAAGTTCAGCACGTATCATCACCATTTGCTCTCTAATTTTTAAAGCACACAGAGAAAGCTGGTCTAATCCAAGTCAGTTGTCCTAAAAGGCAACCGTGTTTAGTGCAGCGCTTAGTTCCCGCAGACCTTGAGACAGACACTGGGCTTCTGCCCCAGAGCTCCCGGGCGGCGGAGCAGGTAGCGAGGGGAGGAGCGGACGCTAGCCTAAATGCCCTGAAACAGGGCCGGCGGAGCCCCCCTCTCCAGGCTCCCTGCGATGAAGGGCGGCCTACCCTTCTGCTGCGCAAGCAGCAGTACCTCCTTCGGTCCGGTGGAGGGTCCTCTTCTCTTCTAAGCGTGCTTTCGGGAGCAGCGGGAATAAGAAGAAAAACAAAGGTACAGCAGCCACAGAAGCTGTTAGCCAAAGGAAAAAGAAAAAGGAAGAAGGGTTTTAAAGGCCCACACGGGCATTTGTTCAGCCAATACTTGTTAACCCCTCACGATATACAGCACATAAACAAGGCCCCGCTCCGGGTACTGGGGAGACGGCGGGAGGGAAAGGCGCTGTTCCTGCTCTCGCGTCTCTTGCGTTCTAGCGTCGGACATCAAACAACGAATCACTTACTCCGAAGCAGGACAGCGTCTGGGAAGGAAAACGACTGGAGGCTCTATGAGCTATGAAAGGGCAAGTTAACCTAGTGCCAAAGATACCAGAAACCCCTTTACACAGCCCCACTTGTCTTCTCTCCCTCTCCCGCGTGTGTGTGCACACGTGTGTGTGTCTTCCTCTCTCTGACACACACACGTCCACACACGTACGCAGGCATACGCAGCCAGGCATGATCAGGCACCTACTGTCCTCCTCTTTCAAGGAGACGGCTTTGGGGCTGGAAATGCTGCGGAGGCTGTTCCTTCTGGGTCTAGGCCGACGGGCTGCCACCCGCAAGTCCCGTGGCCAATATTCCTACTCTGGGCTGAGATGCAGCTGGGGCTGGAGGAAAAAAGAAAAACAGATTATGACTTCTTCAGACGTCCTCTAGATCTTTGAGTTCGTGGCATTGATGCTGTCCCTATTGACAGCGAACGAGAGTGTGCAGACCTCCGGCATGGGCTCGAAGGAGGGCAGCGCCAATGAGAGGACAGCTTCCCGCACGGCCTGCTCGCTCACGGCGGCTGTCGCAGGAGCTGAAGGTAAGAGAAACTGCATAAAAACAGAAGATGTAAAAGCGGAAATTGAAAAATTGAAACTTAGAGTCCACAGACACTGAACTTTGGCTATCAAATTATATTAATCAGTAATGTCAAATTGAAAAAAGCATATGAAAAACAAGTAAGGCACGTTACTTTGGACAACGCATTGAGCTAGGCAAATTTCATCACTTTTTAGTTATATGAGTACAGTATGTTTGTGGTAGGTAAAAGTAGAAAATGTAGACGAGCACATAGCAGATAAAAATACAGTTGACCCTTAGAACAGTGTGGGGGTTCGGGGTATCAACCTCCCTCGAAGTCGAAATTCCACATACAACTTTCGACTCTCCAAAACTTAACTACTAATCGCCTACTTTGACTAGAGGCCTTACTGATAGCATAACAGTCAATTCCTACACATTTTGTGTGTTATATGGATTTTATCTGTATTCTTATAATAAAGTAAGCAGAGAAAAGAAAGTGTGATTAAGAAAACCATAAGGAAGAGAAAATCTATTTCCTATTCATTAAGTGGAAACGGATCATCATAAAGGTCTTCATCCTCACCCTCTTCACACTGAGTAGGCTGAGGAGGAGGAAGAGGAGGGGTTGGTCTTGCTGCATTTAAGTGGACCCGCACCATTCAAACCCTTGTTGGTGAAGAGTCAACTGTACAGCCATTTTTAATAAGTACCTTGCATTGAATGACTATATCAAAATGTATGTAACTAATTTCCTATTATTGGAAATTGATGATATTTCCAATCTTTTAACACAAACGTCTCAATGAAACCTTTCTATATGCATTTCTGCACACATTTCTCATTATTTTCTGCTGATAAACTCTTAGAAGTGGAATTTCTAAGTAGAACAGTACTCAGATGTTTAAAAACAGAACTAAAGCAATAGCCAAATTCAAAGTCCCTTAAAAGTCTTTTCTTAAGGTGCTTATAGCATCTTCAAACTTAGTAAGCATTCAAAAACTGAAAGAGAACAGTCTTTATTTCCATATCAAAGTCAATAATAATATTACATATATATAATTTCAGGACTCTGATATTTCTTAAAACCTCACTAAATACTGACAGACAGAAACACCATATGGTTACATTACTAGATGCTTCTCAGGGAGCAAGCCTGTTTCCAATTGCAATACAACAAATATGTTAACTGATTATTTCATTTCTGAATTTAAAATGCTGAACAAAAAAAAAATCATGCTGAATATGCACAATATTTTTAAATGTACACAGTTGCACTATATAGAACAGTAGAGGGCACAGGACTGAAACATTTATTTCTTTCTTTGCTTATGGGCAAAGCCATCATCTCACTGGGTCTCAGTTCTGAGGGGAAAGACACAAGAGCTAGGGTTTCCAGACTTTGCAGATTTAACAGAACAATTACACTAAAAAAAAAAAAAAAAAACAAGAAGGAACTAACAACTAATACAGGGTTGCCAAGGAAATAAAAACATTAAAACACCATCTATTAGCATATCATTCACAAATAACCTTAAAACGGGAGAAGGGCAACGTAATCTCTGAATAAGAAAGCATCATCTAAACTGAATGCATTTAACTTGATTTTTTTATGTGCTCCATTGCTCACATTTTTCTCTTTTCACCCTGGAATGTGAAAACTGTGTTGCAAACCTGCACTAGTCCACCGACTCTTGATTGAAAACAAATTCTCTAGGTAACTCCCAAATCCTTTCCAGGTCTAAAATGCTGTGATTTTGTGATTCCAAATTTTAATTCAGGCTCTAGATGAAGAAGTCATTTGGAAGGGCTTTTAAAATTCAGCCTCTCTTACTTCTTTGAGGCTGCCAATGAGTGGATCCCACAAAGAGCGTGTGGGCACTTACTGAGGGAGGGTCTCCTGTGGCCAGGCACCGGGCTGTGCCATAGGACAGAGACACAAAGCACAGCCTCTGCCCTCAGGGTGCTCTCACCTGGGAAGAAACAGGAGACCAAAACAAAGTCGCAGGAGGGCACAACAAGTGACAGAATACAGGAGGTGTTCCTGAGTGCTCCGGGCATGCAGGAGCGGCTCTCTGCCCAGACAGGGCTGGAGAAAGCCTGTGAACCAGACCTTTTGGATACGGTGACACCTACTCTAAGTCTTGAGGGACGAGTGTTAGGTGGCTGAGGATGCCATCGCAGGCCGTGAGCAGCCTATGTGGTGCTCACGTGTATCGGAAATCGTGGAGAATGCTGGGAACTCCACGTCCCAGTGCATTCCCGAGAGGACAGAGTCGTGGGTCGCAGGATTGCCGAAGACACTGGAGAGGCAGGCAAGCGGCCAGATCAAGGCAAACCTGCAGTGCCACATTAAGGAGTCTGGACTTGATCCCCAACACATTGGGATATCACTGAACTATTTTGATCAGGGGAGGAAACTGAGGCACATCTCACAATTTGCCTCTTTCTCCAGCTCAAATTTTACAATAGAGATTTCCAGTTGAAAAGAATCTCAAGGTCAGGAATTTCTATGTTATCTTTTTTTTTTTTTAAGAATAAAGATAATGCTGTAAAAACAAATTCAAACAGTATAGAAGTACATAAAATTAAAAGGGAAAAATTTCAATCACCTCAACCAAATCCTAATCCCCAGAATCAATCCCCATTACGAGTTTCATATAAACTCACATATATTTTTTCTAAGCACATACAGATACATGTAAAACATTCATAGATAATACAAAGTGTTTTGTGCGTTCTCTGACAGAGAATGCATCGCACTACAGAGACTGGTCTGCAACTTGCCTTCTTCATTGATGTATTCTTTTCAACTATGTAGCATTCCAGTATAAAATGGGTACGTTTAAAAATTAATTGAACCATCTCCGTGTTGGTGGTCATTTAAGCAGTTCCTAATTTTCTGGTTGTTGCTGCAATGAACATCCCTGACTACTTGCACACGTATATTTGTTTTTGTAAAGAATGGTTTCTTAGGATTGGAATTACTAGGTTAAAGAATCTAGGTATTTAAAATTTTGAACCCTCCTGCCAATTTGCTGTCTAAAAAGTTGTTCCATCTTATGCTCATCCAGAGTATACAAGTGCTCATCTGCCCACGATGGCCAAAGGGGAATATTATCAAGCCTTTGCATCTTTGCCAATCCTATGGAAGAAAAAATGTCATCTCGTATTTGGTTCAGTTGGCATTTTTTTTCTGATTGTTTGTGAACTTGACCTCTTTTCCTATATTTACCGGCTGCATGTATTTTGTCTGTGAATTGCCTTTTTATGAATTTTACTGTTCAAAGATGCTTAATCCGTGGTCCCAGGGATTTCATATGATATGAAATTTTTTGTGTCTATTGGATGTGCATCATTCTCAGGATAGGGGCCAAAGAACATTAAGAACCACTGATCTAAAAGCTTTTTGTGGCCAGGAGGAGTACGTGGAAAGAAAGAAGCAGGCCTAGAAGGAAGGGTGTAAAAGAGATAAGGCAGAGTGCCACGACTCCACACAAGCGTGCACACCTACATACACCTTCAGCACCTCGCCCGCGACACCCGGCCTTCCCAGTAGCACTGCTCATCCCCCTCCCGCGAGGGCCCACCAGCCAGAGGCAGGCTCCTGGATCTAATGTAGATTAGGCTCACATCTTTAAAAACATTTTTACACATATCACAGGAAATGATAACAAACAACCCAAGATGTTTCTTTTTTTTTTTTTCAGCATATTATGGGGGTACAGATGTTTAGTTTAGGTTACATATGTTGCCCTTCCCCTCCCTCCCCCCCAAGTCTGAGCTTCAAGTGTGTCCATCCCCCGGGATGGTGCACATCGCACTCTTTGTGTATGCATATACCCATGCCCTCCCCCCTGCCCAACATCCAATAGATGTTATTCTTATATGTGCACTTATGTGTTGATCAGTTAATACCAATTTGATGGTGAATACATGTGGTGCTTGTTTTTCCATTCTTGGGATACTTCACTTAGTAGAATGGGTTCCAGCTCTATCCAGGAGAATACAAGAGGTGCTATATCAGCATGGGTTCTTAAAGCTGAATAGTACTCCATGGTATACATATACCACATTTTATTAATCCACTCATGTATTGATGGACACTTGGTTGTTTCCACATCTTTGCAATTGTGAATTGTGCTGCTATGAACATTCGAGTGCAGGTGTCTTTTTCATAGAGCAACTTTTGTTCTTTTGGGTAGATGCCCAGTAATGGGATTGCTGGATCAAATGGTAGATCTACTTGTATCTCTTTAAGGTATCTCCATATTGCTTTCCACAGAGGTTGCACTAGTTTTCAGTCCCACCAGCAGTGTATGAGTGTTCCTATCTCTCCGCATCCACGCCAACATTTATTGTTTTGGGACTTTTTGATAAAGGCCAGTCTCACTGGAGATAGGTGATATCTCATTATTTATATGCTGCTGTACAGACACATTCGAAAGCCTTATACATACAAGCCGTAACTTATTTATTTGAAATCAGAACGGCCATTAACTTCAATTTTGTCTCCTAAATATGTCTCTAATCTGCCCGCCTCTCTTCATCTTCACTCCAACCACCACGTCTTGCTTTGACCCTGCAGCGCCCTCCCGACTCGCCTCCCTGTGTCCTCTCTGCCGTACCCTCCATCCACCGTCCACACTTTAGCCAGAGCTCTCTCTTCGCTTCGCATCCTTCAGCTCACAACCTTCCCCCAGTTGCTCTTTGCTCTTGACCTAGAGAGCCAACCCCTAGGCGCATGTGCCCAGCGGGAGCTGTGCCGTCTGCCCAGCTCCCGTTCCTGCGATGCCCAGCCCCTCCGCCCGGCCTGGCTCCCGCCACACTTGGCACACTCGGGCACTCTCTCTCCCATGCTGCGAACTTTGTCATTCTGTTTCTCCTGTCTGAATGCTCTCTCCCCTATTTCTTTCATTGAGTTGACGTCTACCCACCTTAAAAATAACTTCCCTGACCTCCCAGGCCAAGCCCTGTGCTGCTAGTTCATGCTTTGGCAGCACTCTCTACTTTTTCTCCTTAGCAGGTATCAATGATACGGTTCAGGGACATCTGCTTCCACTCTGGCAGGAAAGTTCCATGAAAATAGGGCTGGGACCCGTCTTGTTCTTCTCTGAAATCCCACAGCTCAGAGTAGGGCTGACCCAGAGCAGGTGATCAACAAATGCTGGTGCAGGGAGGAAGGAAAAGGATGCTGTTACACACGATCCCTTTCTCTCCGTACTTTTCTTCGAACACGAAAGGATCGTGACTGTGTCCCAGATACAGAAATTTGCTAACCCTTTCAAGTCACTCCCAGCATTTACCAGGAACCCACTGTGTATGTCCCAGGCTCTTTTCCAGAAACTGAGAGACACCACGGTGAAAAGAAGACAGACCAATCCTCTCTTTGAGCTTATGTTCTCGGAGGAGGAAACAGATAGTAAACATCACAGAGAAGTAAATTATATAGTGGATTTAGAAGGTGAAGGGTGCTGCGAAGAAAAATGAAACCGTATGAGATGAAGGGGAAGAGGAAAGGAGAAGAGGAAGGTAAAACCCACTCATTGCATGGTAACAGCCTGGGCGGGGAGACAGCGCACTCATGAAGTTTAAAGTGTTTGAGAAAAACAGCAGAAATAGATACGGACTCATCCTCACCCAGCACTAAAATACCAAAATACCGTGCGCACCGTGGAGCGCTGCCTCGGCGGCATGGTGGCCGGCGGTGGCAGCCCCTCCCACCCCCGGAGGCAGCAGCTCTTCCCAAGAACTTCATAAATGTAAACGCTACGCTTTGCCTCCGAACCCTTTCCTTGTCTCTGGCGCGGGGGGCGGATCTTTCTTCCGTGTCCCTGCGCCTTTTGATTCTCTCTCTGCGGTGTCGCTCACCCCGCTGTGCTGTGAGGATGCAGTGTCGTGCCAGCCCCCCTAGAACACAGGAACGCCTCACGGACAGAGACCAAGTTTCAGCACTCAGTGTCTGATCCTTTCCGGCACTTGGTAACACAGACTGTGCTCACGGCATTCAATAAATGAGCAAATGAAAGAATGGATAGTGAATGAATGGACAGAGTTAGAGTGAGTGTAACTACGGCAATTAGCATGCACCTTGTCCTGAGCACCTGAGTTCTCCAGAAATTCTCCATATTTGTGTATGCTAATCTTCCACACTTCTGGACCCAAGAATATCGGAGTAGTCAGACAAGCCGTTCTCTACAGGCAGTCAAAAATGCTCGGTTAGGGACTCATTAGTGGGTTACAACATCAATTGAACAGGTTCTGGAAAGCATTTTTTACATTAGCTAGAAGATATGATAAAATAACAGGATGCATCAAAAATAAGGTTAAGTGATTTGGGGACATGTCACCTAATTTGCCTGGAACAGCCTGGTCTATTCCTATTAGCCCAGTATAGTTATTACTTTCAAAATAATAACTTTCCCAGTTTGTACAGAAATTAGGTGATCACCTTCATTATACATACATTTATGTACGATGCGTATACTGGTTTATAAAGTATATTTCTTACAGTGGACAGTGGTCCAAAAAAAGTGGTCAAAAACACTTCTCTTGAGAGATTCAAACTTCTGAGACTCTGTGGAAGCAGCATGGAGGAGGAAAAGCAGAGGGAAGAAAAGAATATTGAAACACGTCTAGCTTTCTAATCCTCACACCACCCTGTGTGGACAGCAGAACCGTCCCGTTTACAAATGGGGGCACTGAAGCTCACAGGCTTGAACGACCTTGCCCAAGTCCATATGCCATCGAGCCACGGTGCCAGCACTGAACTCTAGGTCTACCATGGAGAAACAAAAAAGCATTTTGTTCTACAGTTAGAAAAGGGAAAGCATTTTTTTTCCACTTTTTGGAGACTATGACATTTGTAGCCACATAAAAATTAAGGAGGGAATAATGGAGCACATCCCCCACTCCGGCATTCTGAGTTTTACAATTCAATAAACATACTTTTATTTTGGAAATACAAATTTTGGCATTAGAAACTACTTAACATTTTGACTCACGTGGCAGTTCTTAATTATGGGCCGAAAAGCGGATAAATGTTTTGGATTGATGAAATAAGCCTTGCTGGGCAAAAGCACAGAATGTGAGCGGTTCTGCGCGGAGGGCTGTGGTGGTGAAGAGGGCAGGGTCTGCAGTCAGACAGACATAGATCCAAATCTAAACAGCTATGGGACTGCGGGTGCGTTCTTAAATGTCTCTGTGCCTTGGTTCTACTCATCTGTAGAATGCCCACAACAATAGTACCTGCCTCATAGAGTTCTTCTAAAGACTAAACAAAAGAATTCATATAAAGCTCTGAACATAAAGGCTTAGCAGCCTACATTACAGGAATCAAGACTGTTGGAGTCCAGGTGCTCCCGTTTTACTTTATTTTTACTTTCCACTGACAAACACCTCCACCTTCAATGGTCTTCCTCCAGCTTCTCCTGCAGTCCTGCAGTAACCACCACTTGGTCATAATAACATTATTTCTTAAAGAGCTTGCTGCACTCAATTTGCTGGTACTTTGCTAAGGATTTTTATGTCTATATTTATAAAGGATATTGGTTTCTAGTTGTTGTTTTTCTTTTTTACTCTTGTAATATCTGTCAGATTTTCATATCAAGGTGGTGCTAGCCTCATAGGATGAGTTGGGAAGTGTTTCATCCTCCTATTTTCTAAAAGAGTTTGTGAAACGTTGGTATATTTCTTTCTTAAATCTTTGATAGAATTCATAAGTCATGCCATCTGGGCCTGAAGCTTTCTTTGTGGGAAGTTTTGAAATTTACACATTTAATTTCTTAAGTAAATATTCAGGTTTCTACTCTTCAGTTATTTTTGGTAAGCTGTGTTTTCTAAGGAATTTGCCCATTCATCTAAGTTGTTGAATTTACTGACATAAAATTATTCATAATATTCATTTATTATCCTACTGATATTTATAGCATCTGTAGTGGGTCCCACTTTTATTCCTGGTATTGATAATTTGTATCTTCTCTATTTTTTCTTAATGATTCTAGCTAGAGAGTTTATAAATTTTGATGAAATTTTCAAGAACCAGCCATAAGTTTCATTGATTTTCTCTATTATTTTTGCTTTATATTTCATTGATTTCTGCTTTTTTCTTTGTTCTTTTCTACCTTCTATTTCCTTTGTGTTTAAGTTGTCCCTCTTTGCTTTTTTAAGGTAGAATCTTAGATTATTGATTTTAGACTTTTCTCCTTTTCTAATATAAACATTTAATATTCTACATTTCCCTCAAGATAGTGCCTTAACTACGTCCCACAAGTTTTGATACGTGTGTTTTCATTTTCATTCAGTTCAAAATATTTTCTAAATTTCCTCGTGATTTCTTCTTTGACCCATGTGTTGTTTAATTCCTAAATATTTGGCGATTTCCCAAATAGCTGTTATTGATTTCTAACGTAATTTCATTATGGGCGGAGGACATACTCTATGATTTTAATACTTTTAAACTTGTTGGAACTTGTTTTATGATTAACGTATAGTCTCTTTTGGTTACTGTTCCATGTGAACTTGAAAAGAATGTGTATTCTGCTGTCATTCGGTAGAGTCCAGTTAGGTCCAGTTGATTAATGGTGTTGTTCAAGTCTTCTATGTCCTTGCTGACTTTCTGTCTTCTTTATTGATTATTAAATGAAGAGTGTTGAAATCACCAACTGTAACTGGTTTTTTAAAAATTTATTTTCAGTTATGTCAGGTTTTGCTACATGTATTTTGAAGTTCTATTACATTCAGGATTGTCATATTATCCTGATGAATCGACACCTTTGTCATTATAAAAGGTCCTTCCTTATTCCTAGTAATATGCCTTTGTATATTGTCTGCTCTGATATTAATATAGCCAGTCTAACTTTCTTGTAATTAGTGTTTGCATGGTATATATTTTTTCATCCTTTTAGTTATAACCTATCTGGTCTATATATTTAAAGTGGTTTTCTTGTACATAGCATATAATAGGATCTTACCTTTTTTATCCAGTCTGACAATCTCTGACTTTTAATTGGAGTGTTTAGATCATTTACATTTAACATAATTATCAACATGGTTAAGTTTAAATCTACTATTTGCTACTGGTTTTCTATTAGTCTCCTCTGTCCTTGTTATTTTTCTCTTTTTCTCCTGCTTCTTTTGAATTAATTCATGCTTTTCAATATTTCATTTATCTCCATCGTCTGATATATATATGTATATGTATACACATATGTGTGTGTATATATAAAACCTCCTTATTTTATTTTTTAATGATTGCTCTACACTTTATAATATTCATTTTAATTCATAATATATGTTCAATTAATATTATACCACTTCATGTGTAATGTAAAACCCTTACAGCTACAGACTTACGGTGGTTCAACTTCATGATGGTGGAAAAGCAATACACAGTCAGTAGAAACGATACTTTGGGTTTTGAATTTTGATCTTTTCCTGGCCTAGCAATATGCCATAGGATTCTGTCTTGCAACGCTGGGCTGCATCATCAGCAAGCTGCAGACCCCAGTCAGCCACACGGTCTGCAGGGTAAACAACTGTACAGTTTACCATAGAGTTTACTATACTCTGCAGTGTACTGTGTTGCCAGCATTTTTTGGAAATTGTGCTTCGTGTTTTCACATTTCATCATGTCCACAAAATGCCCATTTTGACTTATGATAGTTTCAATTTGCCATGGGTTTATCAGGACATAATCCCATTGTAAATTGAGGAGCATCTATAGACTTTCATTTCTCCCTGTCCTTAAAAGCACTGTCAAACATTTTACTTCCATGTATTTGATAAATCTCTAAAACACATTGTTATTATTTTTGCTTTACATAGTCAATTAACTTTTCAAGAAATTTAAAAATGAGAAAACGAAATCTTTTCTATGTCCCCACATATTTACCATTTCTGGCATACTGTATTCTGAGTTTCCATCTGGTACCATTTCGCTTTGGCCTGAATAGTTGCCTTTAACATTATTTGTTGTGTACATCTGCCAGCAACAAATCCCCTCAAGTTTTGTTTATCTGATAAAGTTCTTATTTCACCTTTGTTTTTGAAGAACATTTTCACTGAAGATAGAATTCTAGGTTGGCTTTTTTCTTTAGCACTCTAAAGATGTTATTTCATTGAGGCTTGCAAAGTTTCTGAGGCGAAGTCTGTGATCATTCCTATGTCTATTCCTCTGCATACAATGTGTGTTTTTCTCTGATCATCTTTAAGATTTTCTGTGCAGGCCAGGCGCAGTGGCTCACACCTGTAATCCTAACACTCTGGGAGGCCCTCTGAGGTGGGAGGATCATTTGAGCTCAGGAGTTTGAGACCAGCCTGAGCAAGAGCGAGATCCTGTCTCTACTAAAAATAGAAAGAAATTAGCCAAACTTCTAAAAATAGAAAAAATTAGGCGGGCATGGTGGCACATTCCTGTAGTCCCAGCTACTTGGGAGGCTGAGGCAGAAGGATTGCTTCAGTCCAGGAGTTTGAGGTTGCTGTGAGCTAGGCTGACGCCTTGGCACTCTAGCCAGGGCAACAAAGCGAGACTCTGTCTCCAAAAAAAAAAAAAAATTAAAAAAAAAAAAAAGATTTTCTGTGCAATACTGGTCTTCAACAATTTGATTACTATATGCCTTAATTTACTCTTTTTTTTTTTTAAGAGATGGAGTCTTGCTATGTTGCCCAGGCTGGTCTTGAACTCCTGGGCTCAAGTGATCCTCCCCCATCAGCTTCCCAAGTTGCTGGGACTACAGGCGTGGGCCACCATGCCCGGCTACCTTAATTTCCCTTTTTATGAGTTTTTTAAGCTTCTGGTTCATTAAGCTTCTTGGATTTATGAAATACAGTTTCCATAAAATTTTGAAATGTTTCAGCCATTATTTCTTCAAATATTTTTTCTGTCCCTTCTCCTTTTGCCCATGTATGCAGATTGCTTGATATTATCCCACAAATCACTAAGCCTCTGTTCACTGATTTTTTTTTTTTTTGTCTTTTTTCTCTCTGTGGTTCATCTGGCATAGATTAAATTGCTATGTTTATAGGTTCACAATCTTTTCTTCTGCATTGCCTAATCTACTATTAATCCCATCTAATGAAATTTTCATTTCCAATTTTGTATCTTTTCACCTCTAGAAGTCCCATTTGGTTATTTTTTACAGTTTTCATTTTTTTCTGATTTTTTTTGTGTTTCCCTTTTAAATACTTATACATAATGATAAAATCTGTTGTAACATCCTTGTCTTGTAATTCCATTGTCTTGTCATTTCTAGGTCTATTTCTCTTAAATGATTTTTCTCCTTGTTATTGGCATTTTTTCCTGCTTTTTAGCATGTCTAGTAATTTTATTTGATGCTGACATTGTTATTGTTACATTATTAAGTATCTGCATTGTATTGTCTTTCTTTAAATAGAATTGGGCTTTGTTTATCCAGGCATTAAAGTTAATTGTTAATCTTCAAGGCCTGTTTTTAAGCTTTACTAGAGAAAGGCTTGAGCTATGCTGTCAGATACAGCAGTCACCAGCTACATGTCGCTATTGAAATGTGCCTAATCTGAATTGAGATGTGATATAGATATTAAATACACATTGGACTTTGAAGACCTAGTATGAGAAAAAGAATGCAAATTTCTCATTAATAATTTTTATATTTATTACGTATTGAATTGATAACGTGTTGGATTATTTTGTTAAGTAAAATATATTACTAAAATTAATTTTACCTATTTCTTTTTACGTTTTTACTACATATGTGGCATGCATTCTATTTCTATTGGGCAGTGCAGAGGTCAGCAAACTACAGGCTAGCCACATATTTTTGTTAATAAAGTTTTATTGGAACAGCCATACCTATTCACTTATGTATTGTCTATGACTGCTTTCACACTATAATGACAGAATTGATTGGTTGTGACAAAGACCACATGACTCACAAGCTTAAAATGTTTGCTTTCTGTAAATTTAAGAAAAGATTTCTACACCCTGGTGTGGAGTATCCTTCATTCCAAGGATAGTTCAGTCCTACTTACTAACACATGATTACTGAATCTCCACTGGGTCTCCACTGAACGTTCCACGGGTGAATGAGGACTCACCTTTGGCTAGTCAGACCTCAAACACTTTCCCGCCTTATGTGTGCTCTGGGATTTATTCAGCTTGCAACTCTCCAGACTTTTTCTCACCCAGACTTGTGGAGTGTCGTTCTATGTACTTGTATCCTGGCACTTAGCAAGAACTCAAGAGACTCCTTTGCAGATTTCTGGAGCTCTTTTTCTGCATAGCTCCTGCCTTCTCAGAACTCTGCCCTGCTACCTCCAGCCACCTCAGCCTCCTCAAACTCTCATCTCCATCTCATCACCTCAGTGAGACGACAAGGATCTGTTCAGGTCCCTCCTTCCTAGGTCCACAGTCTAGAAATGACTCACAGGCAGAAAGCCAGGGCAATTTTCGAGCTCACTTTGTTTCTCTTCCCTTAGGGATCAGAGTCCTATGTAGACTGTTGTTCAATGTCTGAAAACAGTTGTTTCATATTTTCTATAGTTTTCTAATAATTTACAGTGGGCAGTTTGCTCTGGTCCTTGTTACTCCATCGTGACTATAAGAGGACTATCTTTTGATAAATGGAATTTTCTATGTAGTGCACTCTGGGTCTTCAGACTTTCCAAAGGAGATTTGGTAGATTAGACTGACTTGTCTGGAGTTTGAGTGGTTTTTCCTGACGGGTTTACCTAAATAGTTGATGATAAGCTATATTAGCATTGGCCTGAGTTTCTCACGTCCAGGTTATAACAGAAAAAGCAAAGAGGACTTTATAGAAGAAGCTGAAAGAAGGTTAATCTTGAGCTGCGCAATTCTGAATTCATTTGCACATTTATATCAGAGGCACAACAAGTCTATCAGCAGGCCCAGAAGGGATGTGCCTCTTTTAAAAGAATGTGAAAGGTGTAGCAAGCAATTGTCCTTAGCTCCAGATGTTATATTAACTTAAACAAATAGGACTGTCTCCAGAAATTTATAGTTGACAGAAAGAACTAACCCAAAATATAGGTGATAGGAACAGACAGAGAGATAGATATCCCCCCCCCCAAAAGTTTGTTTTATATTAGTGGCATTTCTTTATTAAGGGATTAAAAACTCCAATCAGGTGACACACACACACCAAAAAAAAAAACAAAAAAAAAAAAACGCATCTATACCTAATTAGAAAAGTATCTATTTCATAAAAATGTGAAGAATCCATAGAGCAGCGGGGGACCTGGGACCTTAAGGCCACACGTGGCCTTCTAGGTCCTTAAGTGCAGCCTTTTGATTGAACCCAAATTTTACAGAACAAATCCTTTTATGAAAAGGGGTGCAGCAGAGAAAGATGAAGCTTTTCTTGCCTCCTTTGGTGCTTAGAAAAGAACAAGCTTGTAATCAGAAGCCGCAGGTTCCACCCAGTGCCAGCTCATAGTAAGCGCTCAGTGAAGGTTTGCTAGGGGGATAATGGATGGATAGATGGATGGATGGACAGAGTGGAAATAATATAATAGAAAAGGATAAATATGGTGGCTGAGGGTGAGAGTTCGATCTTGTAGACAGAGAAGAAATCCAGTGGACATAGAGGGAACTGTAGTGAAGGGTTGTTGGATAGTAATTTGTAACTATTTTAAATAAGTTTCCCCCAGTTAACTCATGCCTGAAATCTCCTATCAAAGGTCAACTTCCTTAAAGAGGCGTTCGCTGATCAGCAGTCTCAATTAATTCACCTATTTTTTTCCTTTATGGCCCCCTATATTTTTCCTTTATATCACTTATTACAGTTTTTTAAAAATATTTTTGGTAACAATTAGTATTTGTTTAACATCTGTTCTCCCACTAGACTATAGGATCCACGAGGGAAGCAGCTATGGCTTTATTGCTATCCACTGTGTCCTTGGGGGCTGGCATAAAGTCTGGCCCATATTTCTCTCCCAATAAATTGTTGAGTGAAGGCATAAATAAGTGCATGATTTCATGAATGAAGTGGGCTGGGACATGTGGAAATGCAGAGCTGTGAGACCTCCCCAGCCTCATGAGGATTGAAGCCTATTCATCCAAGGAGTAGCTGGAGTGCAACAGAACGTACCCAGGAATTAGAGTCAGAAAGTTGAACACCTGCCTCTGCGATCTACTTACTGCGCTAGTTAGCACTAGGACAAGGTAACTGATCAGAGCTTCTGTTTTCTGATCTCTTAAATGAGGATAATAGACCTCACATCGCTGTGACGAAGCCTGGATGAAGAAAGTGTTCAGAACTTCATAAATGTTATCTCCCAAAGAACCACTCCGGAAGAAGGGGGAATTCACGTCTGCATTGAACTGAAGGCGCACTCAAAACAAAAGCAATTTCTCTGAAATAGGTTTTATGTTGAAAGTTCATGCAAATTTTGCATTTCATGTAATAATATAATATATATCTACATTGCTTCAATATTGAAATTATGTTTTAAATTTATTCACAAGTGAATTGACACAACTTTTCTTCCATAAAATAATGACATAAAATTGATTTTCATAAAAAATGCCCCTTGTTATCCTCTGGCTTCCATGTTTTTGAGAAGCATGGACTTATGTGAGATGACCGGCCACATAGTGGGTAGGACCTCCACAGTGTTTGCTGAATCTGAATCTGTCCACCAGATGAGCAGCAGAGTTGAATCAAAAGCAAAGCAAATAGGCCGGGCGTGGTGGCTCACGCCTGTAATCCTAGCACTCTGGGAGGCCAAAGCCGGAAGATTGCTTGAGCTCAGGAGTTCGAGACCAACCTGAGCAAGAGCGAGACCCCGTCTCTACTGAAAATAGAAAGAAATTAGCGGACAACTAAAAATATATCAGAAAAAATTAGCCAGGCATAGTGGCGCGTGCCTGTAGTCCCAGCTACCCGGGAGGCCAAGGCAGGAGGATCTCTTGAGCCCAGGAGTTTGAAGTTGCTGTGAGCTAGGCTGATGCCACGGCACTCTAGCCTAGGCAAGAGAGTGAGACTCTGTCTCAAAAAAAAAGCAAAGCGAATAATGCAAACAGGATTTCTCCCATGGCAGGACTGCCCAGGTGGGCTGTTGGTCTGGGGAGTAAATCAAAAGGTACAGATCAGAAATGATTATGTATTTACTATAATTTTAGTTATAATTATGTTATTATTAATAATAATATATTATTATATTAAAATGTTATTACATAATATAATATATTGGACTGTCTACAGAGAGAAAAAGGTAGTTAATCATCAAAAATTACTCCTATCTTTGCTTTTATTCTTAGAATCTCATGTAAAAAAAACCTTCCCCACTCCCATCTCTATGTTAATATCCACAAAATGGTCAGGTCTGGATCAGAATTAGCTATGAATTACATCCTACATATTTAGCTGTGGCTCAACTTCCATTTTCAAAGCTTTGACTTGATGAAAGCATTAAACACACTATCACTGAAGCAACCCCCCCATGAACTAATGTGGTCTGCCCTCAGTTTCCTTGTTGTGAAGTGGAGATAACAATACTGACCTTGCAGGTTGGTTACAAGCACTCAATGCAATGATGCACATGGACATGCCTGGTACAGTGCCTGGCACATTGCAACCACGGCTGCCCGAGCTCTGGGATTTATTCATGGCTCTATCACCAATGTCCACTTGTTATGGGCTGCATTGTGTCCCTAGCCAAAATTCCTACGTTGAAATCCTAACCCTCAGTACCTCAGAATGTGACTGCATTTGGACATGGTGTCTTTACAGAAGTAGCTAAGTTAAAATGAGGTCATTAGAATGGGCCCTAATACGATATGACTGGTGTCCTTGCAAGTGGAAATTTGGTCACAGACAGTACAGAGAGAGTTGATGTGAGACACTGGGAGAAGATGGCCCTCTACAAGTCAACAAGAGAAGTCTGGAACAGATCCTTCCCCGGGACCAGACAAGCCGGCAACCCCTTCCTTGGACTTCCAACCTCCAGAAGTATGAGAAAATAAATTTCTGTTGTTTAAGCCACCCAGCTGTGGCAGCCCTAGAAAACTAATATACCACCTCAATAAAAGCTCCAGGAGGGCAGGTATTTTTCTTTTTGTTCTATATTGTACCCTAAGTGCCTAGAACAGAGCCTGACACATAGTAAGCACCTAATAAATAATTGTTGAACTATTACATAAATGTCCAGTCCTGAGCTTGGCACGGATATTTAGCACATATCTGAAGACTGGATAAATAATTCTATCTTCCAAATACCAAATCAGGACACAGTCTGAAAAAAAACATTACCTGATTTGTAAATGTATTTATATAAGCTTTGTAATGCTGTAAATACTAAGTCACACTTAAATCACCTTAATTGAAAAAGGCAAAATGTCATGAAATCCAAGCTGGTCTTGGAAATTCCAACTTTGGTAGAGTAGGTCCTTAATTGTTTAACATCCAAACTACTTGGCCGAAATTTAAGCACTGCATAGCTCTCTTTCTTGCCAGTCCAACCTCATTTCCCCAAGTGCCCCACAGGATCCATCCGCTGAAGCCACACTGGTCTCTGCATCACCTCCAGAAATACCTTCCTTCTGGGCTCAGTCCAAACCCCTCCTCTCACATGAAGCCTTCCTCACCCTCTGAAGCCAGAATGATACCACTCTTATTTTGGACTACTTTTTAAAAAGGTATCACTTCCTCATACCACTAGTTAACTTTATGTCAATCTGTCTGGTTTCCACTATAGAGTGTAAGTTCTTTGAGGACAGCGGCCTTTAAAAAATACTTAATTCTATCTCTATCTAAGTAGGAGTCCAGCAAATATTGTAAGTAGATTCTGACTTAAATAACTGGAAAACACATAGTCACCATTTGCATCCAACCCCAGCCCTGACAGTACTAACAGCCAGAGAAGGAACTAGCAAATCCAATTCTCTATAAAAACTTGAGCACAAGTCCTACTAAAATTGGGAAATACAGAATTGCAGTAACAGTCAACAGTGATGCTGTGGCTTCCAAAAGGTACAGCTTTACCATTAACATCAGTATAATAAACATCCATCAGGCCCTAGTTTTGACAAATGCCTATTTGATTAATGCTGGGACTTTCCTTTCCAAGGTTGGTACTATTCTTTCCTCTTGCTGTTTTTTTGATTGAGTAGGCACTTACCTCAGATAACCAAGTCAGCAGCAGGATGCAGAAATACATTTGATCTCTGCTTTTGTGGGCTTTGGCAAACAGCTAGAGTATGTTTATGCAATCATAGGTAAAAGAAATACTGTAAAGAATTCCTTTTTTTTTTTTACTATCAGTGATTCTTCTCATTCATTTGACATGAAACATGAGTCATTGTAAGGAAAATTCTTTTGATTTAATACAAAGCCTTTAGGAAAAATGAGTGTGATATTCCTCAAGCTGTTTTCTGACCACTTGATCCCATCTTCAAATGACCTTTACAAGTCCTGTTGTTATGTTTCTTTTCATGTAATTGCATCTAAGCAATAATGATAAATAAAAATAATTGGGGTGGGGTGGGAGGGGCTGTTTCTAACCTCACATGTAAGCATGGTTATCACAGTCTTTGGCTATTTTAGTAAACATTCCTCATTTAATCCCCAGTCTCACTTTCTCTCCATTTTAATGTGTTATTAGTATAACAGAACATTTTGCATAAAACTTTTAATTATAATATTTAAAATATAATATTATTTAATTATGATATTTTCCTTGGGAAATAAGGCTCAAAATAATACTATTTTTAGTAAAGTTTATATTTTCAAGAATATAACTCAGAGATACTAAAGCAAGTGATATACAATAAGGTATAAAATACAAAAACTATAAATCAATACTATATAAATAATAGTATAGGCATCCTTTATATGGACAAATAAATTCAAATTTTAAAAGTCATTTATTTAGTCAAGAAATTAGTTGCTGGAATGATATAGAACTGTTAAATATAAAAATTTTAACAAACTATAAAAAAAGTCAAAGCCCTTTCCCTAATTACCTTATAAACAACAACTAGAGTTCAAGCTAACTAGAAATATAAACTATACAGGATGGTGGTGATAATTTTAGAGTAAAAAAAATTTTTTTTGTTGGTGGCTCAAGCCTGTAATCCTAGCACTCTGGGAGGCCGAGGCAGGCAGATTGTTTGAGCTCAGGAGTTCGAGACCAGCCTGAGCAAGAGTGAGACCCCGTCTCTACTGAAAATAGAAAGAAATTAGCTGGACAACTAAAAATATATAGAAAAAATTAGCCGGGCATGGTGGCACATACCTGTGGTCCCAGCTACTCAGGAGGCTGAGGCAGGAGGATCACTTAAGCCCAGGAGTTTGAGGTTGCTGTGAGCTAGGCTGACGCCATGGCACTCACTCTAGCTGGGGCAACTGAGTGAGACTCTGTCTCAAAAAAAAAAAAAAAATTTTTTTTTGGAGGATTTATTTTTTAGATTTGAGAAGAAGATTTAAATTATATATACTTTTTTTAAAAAACAGACAATGAAACAGGAAAGGTTTTCTTTAAAATAAGCTAAACAAACTTTGCCTTCCTTCCCCAGTTTCTAGGAACTGTGGACTAGAAAGACAGTTATCTGGGATTGAAATCACATGACCTACAGTGTCATCAGTGGGGCACAGCACAGCAATCTCTGTGTCTGATCACATAATGCATCTTTGTCAGGTCATCTGTACCAAACGGTCTAGGTTAAATTAACTAGGATTTTTTTTTTTTTTTGTAAAGGATCTAAGGTACTTTTTCTCTAAGTACAGAAGAAAATTAAGGGAAATACATTAAGAAATGTGACTAATTTTGTTGCTATCCAAACCACACTACTCATATGATAGCACTACCACCTAAAGAAAACCGAAAAGTCCCAAGGACTGGACTTTGGAAAGGTACTTTCAAACACAACACACAGGGGACACCTTGAGATACTCGCTGAGGGAAAGTAAACTGAGATTCTACTACGAGTACCTCTCCTGGGACAGTGTGATAAAGCCTCAGCAAGTCTTCTCCTGTCTCCTCCTGAATCTTGGGAACTTCGTTAAGATGCCCTCATCTTCTTAGCACCAGGTGAAATAAAACGAGTTGTATTTGAAAAATTTGGCACGTAAGGAAACAAACAAACATAGAAAAGGAGCAAAACTTGCGTGAATCTGTGAAAAATCTTCATTTTCAGATATCCACGAAATAGTAAGAGAAACATAAGATACTAATATGAGTTTAGAATTCCACCATCATCAATCTCTGCTTCTTTTGAATCTTCATTTCTCTTATCTTCGACACAGAAAAGGAAACTGATTAGATAAATTACTACGTAGCAAAAGTTGTACTCAATGAGTTTTGAAAGTATTTCCCCACTTTTTCAAAAAATGAATTTTTCTCCTTTTTAGAAGATAAATTTTCTCTACTGTGAAGATATGACTACCGGTCAGAATTATATATTCAGTTGCGCTAGAGCACTGATGACTTTTTTTATGTTGGCATTCTAAAAATTTTTTAAATATTTCTCATAAACCTGCAAAACGTAGATGCTAGATTCCATGATGTTTCATAGTTACTAGGTCCACTGGCAACAACGATGAGAAAAATTGAAACGTAAGTCCAAACAGTTCATACAAACGATGGACTCGACAGCAGTTCCCAGCCTTTTTGGCACCAGGCACCGGTTTCCTGGAAGACAGCGGAGACAGCAGAGCTCTGAGACCCCGTCCCTAACAGGCCGCAGCCCAGGGGTTGGGGACCACAGTGCTAAAATATTCTTTAAAATCAAATAAACCAAACATGGTGATGATGTGAGCATGAACATACCATGCATTGCAGATTTTCTTGTTCCTATCATAGCCAAGTAACTTTAAATAGGCAAAGATCACCGAGAAAGTCCTGTCATAGCACAAAGTTCCCCATATTTCCTTTTATCCCCTTCCATTCTTTTAGGATTTTCTGGAAATATAGTATCGTCAAGACAAGGGGGGAGGGGAAGACAAACACTAAAGTACACATCTAGACATATTTTAAAGGTATTCCCAATAGAAGAAAACACATATCAACGAATAAAAAATTGAGTCGACGGCATGCCTTGTTGGGTGTGAGAACACAATAAAAATAAAAAGTTGAAATTAATTATCGGAAGGAAGAAAAGCACGGCTAAAAGGACTGGCAGCTCTGTGGGGGCGGGGCGGGGCGGGGGTACAGAGGCAGGGAGACAAACAGGATGCCGGGAGGTGAGAAATGAGGGTGGGGAGGAGTGGGCAATCTCAAGAGGAACTAACCGGGGCTGTTGCTTATAGTTACCCAGAAAACCTTAAGAACAATAACAGAGGAGCGAAGGGAGCCGAGACACCTCTCACATGCTCACCTCCACCGCTGACACTCTGCTTCCCGCTGCGTCAACAGATCTGGCGAAAGACCACGGGACGATGAGGGGACCCGGCACTCCAGGAAGCACATTTCCATCTCTTGAGAAATAGGAACGGGGCTCTATTCGGGCCAGTTCGCTGGCTTTCTGTTTTCTTAGCTTTGTCTCTCTGGAGAGGCTTTTTAAGTAAATACTGTGCATGTTATGTTGAGGAAGAATTCCAGTTCCAAGAAGCTGCACAAGCCCAACTAGCCAAGTAGCCATTAAAAAGCCAAAGAGTCAATGACAAGAGATGGTCGCCTTCTCCCACTGCCCTCACCTGCTAGAGCCTCCCCAAACCCCAACAACTTCAAAATTGCAAGCAGAGAACCGTGCCCCTGAGTCCAGGGGCTTTCAAGGGGCAGCCTTGCAAAACTGTCCTTGAAGTCCTACATTTGATTATACACAACCTGACCATTTCTTTCTTAGCTATTTTTAAAAACACACTTTTTTCTTATTACAAAAGTAATACATGCTCATTAAAGAAAAAACACACCGGAGAGTATTGAAAGGCAAAGAAAAAATATCCTCCTCTGTTCTATCACTTTGATATGACCATCATTATCATCTTTATATTTTCTTCTGTTAGCAAATCTTTTTTATTTTTATTTTTATTTTTTTGAGACAGAGTCTCACTCTTTTGCCCGGGCTAGAGTGCCGTGGCGTCAGCCTAGTTCACAGCAACCTCACACTCCTGGGCTCAAGCAGCCTCCTGAGTAGCTGGGACTATAGGCATGCGCCACCATGCCCGGCTAATTTTTTCTATATATTTTTAGTTGTCCGATTAATTTCTTTCTATTTTTAGTAGAGACGGGGTCTCGCTCTTGCTCAGGCTGGTCTCGAACTCCTGAGCTCAAACAATCCGCCCGCCTCGGCCTCCCAGAGTGCTAGGATTACAGGCGTGAGCCACCGCGCCCGGCCTAGCAAATCTCTTTTATTTACAAGGGTGATGAAGAACTCTGCCAATTCACGTGGTACGACCATGTGCTTATTTTTTTCTAGGACAGATCAGCAAAACTTCCAAGGCATTCGTCAGCGTAGACTGGCTTGCCAGGTCGGGAGACCAAGAAAAGGTTGAAGTCCTCTTCCCAGACAAGTACCAAGGAAGCCTGTGCAACTAGCTTTTACACAGAAGGAAATGCTTCAAACTTGAGGGTTTCGGAAGTGTAGGCACGCAACACGCCTGGAACGGGCAGAGAAAGAAAGGTGGCAAGGCTGCTTCCCTAGAATGCAATTTGCACACTATCTCTTTGCTGGCTTAGTCACTGAGGGAGGAAAAGGCAAGGGTGTGTGTATGTGTGTACGTGTGTGTAGAGTGAGAGAGAATGTATGTGTGTGTATACATATATGTACATATGTAGTCCACCCTTTCATATATGCACTATAGTTGCTGTCTCCTGCTCTAAACTGCCGGAACTTTTTATTAACATTATGTTTAATGTTCCTTCCATGGCTTCCCAACGTCAATTTCCTCCACAACACGACCTCAGCTGACCTGTCCCACCTTGTGTCTCAACACTCCTGAGTGGCCCATGCTTCACGCCCCCTATGCTCCCCTGCCCTTTCCAGACCCTAAAATGTGACTTCTAGTTCCTTCACCCTTGAACCATGAAGTTCTAACATAGATATCGCCTCCTTCATGAAGATTTTTGGCTATTTCCTGACCTGATTCTTTTGTAAGACCGTAAGCTCCTTGAAGACAAAAGCTAAATCACATATTAATACTCATTTTTTAAAATTTTTTATTTTTTATTTCAGAGTATTACGGGGGTACAAATGTTTTGGTTACATTAATTGTTTTTGTACTATTTGAGTCAAAGTTACAAGTATACTCACATTTTTTGAACAAATAAATTTATCTTTTTATCCATTTAACTCCCATATTTTTGTCCTTTTCTAAATTTTACTCATTATATTCTTCACTGTGTAATAATTAAGTAGAATAATATATATTCTCTCAGATTCCTTGAATGTAGGAATTATATTATACATATTTCTTACACTACTGACCGCACCCCAGACCTATGGTAAATGTTCAAGCAAGACTTACTCAACTAAATTAAATCCAAGATTTAAATGCCAATAATTTTTCCTTAACAAAGAGGAGAGGACTGGAAACATAAAGAGTCACCCTCATTCCAAAACAACTGAAAAACAGCCCCATTCCAAAACAAGGGAAGTAGTTTTTCTTACTTTGTCCACCAGGATATGGGAAATCTAGGTAGTCCCCAACTCAGCAATAAGTTGTACTCTAACTCTTTATATATGTGGGTCATTGATTTGGAAATTACAAATCATTTCTCTTTGAAATAATATTATAAATAATGTTATAAGATCTCTGACAACTCCCCAAAAGCTGATTTAAATTCTCAATGAAGCAGAAATAGTATGTTTGCAATAAAAAGTAGAAAATAAAACTACTGACATATTTTACTAATAAAATAACCAATAAACAACCAAATATGAGTGATTATTTTTAACTTTAATAATCACGATTCAAGGAAAGCAAATTTAACCACAGAAAAAGGAGGCTATCTTCCGACCATCCTCTCCTGGTTGCCTACATCTGCCAATTTCTTGGAGGCTTTTTTTTACATGGGATGAAGAGGTGGCCTGAGGGCCTAAGTCTTCCTCTGGATGGCGTCTGTCTGGCCACAGTTCTGATCCACATGGTACCATGCATGTTAAACACCCCACTCACTCTTTTCCTTTGTCTCTTTGCTTTGGGGATCTTCTCCACTCCCCTCTAGTCTCCCACTCCCACAGGAACTCCCTGGACCATGCTATCCCCTGGGATTGCTTCACCTCTAAATGTTAAACTCACAGGTCCCCACTACAACCCCCCACCCCTACCTTCCAGGTCGCTCACTATGTTACTCCCAACAGGTCCACTCTTCAGTCTGTTTGGAATGTCCAGTTCACCAATCCCTTGGCTCTCTCTCCAGGGCCTCCTTCTGCTTTACCTCTCCAACTTAAATTCCGAGATCCAACATTTTGACTATTTTTGTGCCATTGTTCTTTAATTGCACTGTCCTACCAAAAACAATCCAGGACAATTGTCCACCTGCACTAGCAATGTTGAGTGCTCCTAGAGGAGGGGTGGGTCATACATCCAGTTTGATCTTTATCAGAATGCTTGGTCACCTAACTCAACCGCAGTATTTCCTGGCAGTTCTAAATTGGATGGACAGATGGATGGATGATATAGGTGGACACTTGCAGAGATGCTGCAGAGGATCTCCAGGCCCTCTGTTACGCTGAGATATGGATGATCCACAGCCCGACATTTCCAATTTTACTTCAAAACATACAGCTTTGTTTTCCTTTAGGGTAGATGTATCTGTGCTTCTCATAATTTCATAAGCATACAACACTTTTTTGCCTTCATAACTTTGTCCATCATCAAATGAGGAGAAGAACCTTTCCTGGGGAAGGAATGGAAAACCTCTAAAGTAGAGTGGAGAAGGAAGAAGGAATCTCAAGAATACATATTTGTGTGGCAGAAAGAGATTGCCTGAGATAGAACCAACTGTGACACAAGCCACCAAAGAGAAAGGGGAGTTTTGTAGTGGCTTGCGTTCACTAGGCCCTGAATCCATCTCAAGATGGTGCTGTTGTCTTGGGGTACTTTAGCTGTCATCTATTAATCGACAAATACTAATGGAACGCCTTTTATTTGCCAGGCACTGTTCTAGAGGCTTGGGAAAGAGGAGTGAATAAGACAATGTCCCTGCTCTCAAGGAACTCACATTCTAATGAGAAGAAAAGGTAGAAAACAAAGCAAAAAAATGAACAAAGTAATTTTAGTTCATGATAGGAAAAAGAAGAAAGTAAAATAGGACAATGACTAGACAGTGAATGGTGTTTTAGTCCATTTCGTGCTGGGTAACGTATAAAGAAAAAAGGTTCATTTGGCATACGATTCTCACATCTGGAAAAGTTCAAGATTGGGCATGTGATGAGGGCCTCAGGCCGCTTCCACTCATAGCAAAAGGTGAAGGGCAACTGGCTGTGCAGAGATCACATGGGGGGAGAGGGAGGGAGGTGCCAGGCTCTTTAACAACCAGATCAAAACAACCAGCTCTCTCAGGAACTCACCCGCTCCCCACCCCCAGGGAGGGTATTAATCTATTCATGAGGGATCTGCCCCCATAACCCTGACAGTCCCATTAGGCCCAACCTCCAACAAAGGGGGGGGGGTCTAAATTTCAACATAAGATGTAGAGGGAACACACATCCAAACTATAGCAATGGGAAGGGGGGTATATTTTAGATTGTGTGGTCAAGGAAGTCATCCCTCTGAGGGTAACATTTGAGCTGAAAACTAAATGGTGAAAAAAGGACCATTCGCATGGAAATCTGAAACCTTGGCTCTCCTAATTACAAGATGGCTGCTACAGTGTCAAGTATTGCGGCCTCACATAACAACTTCCAAAGCAGGTCTGGAGATTTCCTTTTACCAGGATGAAAAATACTTTCCACAACTCCCCAGCACACTTCCCTTCATGTGCCACTTGCCAGAACTAGGTCACATACCTACTCTCTAACTAGCCACCTGCAAAAGAGACTGTGACTACAATGACTGGCTGGGAACAACAATGTTTCTTCTGCTGGGACGGGGAGGGCATCCTTCCCTGAGCACATGCTGCCCAAACCACCAGACTGCCCTGCTGTCAGCAAGAAACAAGAGTAAAGCAGTTACCACGAAGACCGAACTTGAGAATTTTATCCGGGATTTATTGAACTCCAACCATGTGCCAGGCACTGTGCTACTGTTAAGGATAAAAAAGAAGACGTAGGCATCACTTTTACCATCTCACGCCACTGATAAAAAACATTCAGTGAAGGGAACTCCCTGGTCCCTCCTCTTCTCCATTGCAAAGCCCTTGGATTAATCGAGGTGCATTTCACGCTCACTTTCCTCCCTGAAGCCTCTGCTCATGTCTTCAATCCAGAATGACTCCTTCTTCTCAATTCATAAAACACATTTATTCCTTTGACAAATATTCACTGAGCATCTGGGCCCCAGAATATAATACAATTTTGCTGAAAAGACAAGGTCCCTGCCCTCACAGAGTTCCCATTCTAGTGCCATAGAGAGATCATTAACTAGCCAGTTACAAAAAAGAATGGAAAGTGTTAGAAGAGGGGAAGCAGGAGTGCTCCCAGGCACCAAGAGGGAGCACTTTAACTCACCCATAGGTGGGATGAGAGAAGATATATTTTAGAGAAAATGTCATTTAAGTCAAGGAAAGGATAAATAGAATTTAGGGAAATGGGAGTAGCGGTCAGGAGCTGGGGGAGAAGGTAAGGAGGCTTTTCCACCTAGAAAAATGAGCATGTGCAAAGAGCCAGAGGTGGGAAGAGAGAGTTGGAGGAAAGGAAAAGAAAGAAGCTCAGCACTGCTGGAGAAAATAGTGGGAAAGGAGAACAGGGAGAGATGAGTCTACAGCGACAGGTAGAGGCTAGGTCGGCAGGGGACTTGATCCTAAGGGAAGCCATCAAAGGGGCAGGCCACTCTTACACCTCTGCTCCAATCCCTTTCCCACACTTCAGCCATGCTACAAACAGGGTAACCAAAAGACACTGTGGCAATAGGCTGGACTAGTGTAGTGACCAGAGATTCAGTGAATGATGGGCTATGACCTGCTGGGGAGGTGAGCAGTCAAGGATCACTTTAGACACTGCTGGTTTGGGCACCTGGAAGGATGGTGGTGACCTTCACTAAGCTATCTATCCAGCACTGGACAGATTCATTTTTGTATAAGTTGCATTTGAGCTGCTTCCCCCAGGGCACTGAACACAGTGTGTTCATTAATTAACTTTTTTTTGATGCCTTTTCTTCTCCCTCCCCCACCTTCTATGTCAAAGCCACTCCCTTATCTTGGATCACACTTTTCTCTGATGGGCCTATTGCACTCTTCCCCTTTGAGTCCACACCCACGTGAACAATGTGAAAAACATGGTTAGGTGCTTCAAGTTTTCATGACTGTATCCCTTTAGGGAAATCCATGTTTTCTGAGCTCCTACTACGAGCCAGGCACTAACATGCCAACAATTCCATCAGTGATCACTAACACGGTTTCTTAGCGAATAAAAATCTAACGCATCCAATCAGGTATTTAATGATATCAGATATCAATGAATTGCAGTTAGTAATGTACAACAATCCAACTTTTTTTTTCTTGCACCTGTTTTTATTCTTTAAGGAAAAAACCCTCACCCCTTTAAAGTTTAATCATGTGGGACAGCGTGTGATTCCGTGGCATAGGAACCGGTGTCAGTTCTGGGTGTCCTCCACGTGGTCTTTCATGTATGTGCATTATTCACAATATGCAATTTCACTACTTGAGGTTAGCCGGTACTAATTTTATAATACCGTGTAGCTACATGAAGCTCAGAATATACTACACCACTACGTTTTAAGTAGTACCAGCCTGGATGAAGCATCAAAGTGAGAAGGGTGAACTTAAAGGGCCTTTAAAACATCTTGAAGCAATAATAAGCCATAGATTGAAGCAGGGGCGTTTTTAAACATTACCCAGGACTAAAACAATTGAACCAATTTGTCCTTTGTTCTTTTTATTGCATTCTTTATTACGTTAATACTGTTTAAAAAGAAATTCAAAAGGCATTAAACTCAAGTAGTAAGCTATACAAAATCCTCGAAGGGGGCCTGGCTTGGACAGAAAGCGCTTTGCCGCCGCCCCGCTCGCTCGCAGCTCCGAGAAGGCCTGAGCTCGGTTGCGCTTGGTCCCAGGGAAACGACATAAAATGAAGGGTCGCCGGGCCAAGCCCTCAGCCGGCCCCGAGCTCTCTGGGTGGGAGGATCCGACCGAAGTTTGCCAAGTTTTCACGCAGGCCCGGCTTAGCAAATGTCGCCCTTTCGCTCCAGTGGCAGGCCTGGCCGTGGGAGGTTTGCCCCGGGGGTCTCCTGGCCTTCAAGGAAAGCCCCGCAAGGCGGGGGCGCCGCCCGGGCTGCCCCTCCACCAGCCGGCGACAGGCGGGACTCGAGCCCAGGGGCACAATGGAAGAGCGCGCCCGCAGGCGCTGCCCCTGGGAACTTGGGGCCGGTTGAGGCTGGAAGTCCCCCGACCGCTGTCCCTTCCCCAGCTGTCGCCCTTTCTCTCCCGAATCCGTCCCGGCCGTCCCGCTCCTTCACCGGCGCTGCCCCTGCGCCGTTTTTTTTTTCATGGAGTTATGTGCACTCGGCCGAGGAGGGGCCGCGCTGGCCGCGGGGCCCAGCCCTTCCCGCCGCGCCCGGGGCCGCCCTTCCCGCCGGAGCTGGCTGATTGATGGCCCGGGCCGCCCGCGAGCCCGGCTGGCTGTGTGTTTTGGAAGCGGCGCAGCGGGCCGCAGCCGTGTGACGCCCGGAGCGAGCAGCGCCGCCCTTCCTTCCCCCAG
>NW_012146412.1:1858365-1903054 GCF_000956105.1 Propithecus coquereli | reverse complement strand
GGGCTGCGGGCGGGGGCCGCACCGCGCACGCCCAGCCCCACGGCCGCGCCGCGCCTCGCGGGACAGGTTGGGCCGGCGGGGCGGCGCCCGGCTCCGGGGAATAATGAGTGTCTGTCAGGCCGTCCCCGGGTGACTGGGCGGGGCGGGGCGGAGGCGGCGCGGGAGACGGGGGTGGCGGGGGAAGGGCGCAGGGCGGGGTGCGTGTTTGCGCGAGTGACTCGGCCGACCCCTCCGGCGGCTGCCTCCACCCAAGTGGGTGGGGACGCGCCCAGCCCGGGCGGCCGCGGCGGCTCCCTCTCCCCTCCCTGACCCTCCCACCCCGGGTCCCAGCCTCTACTTACCCCGCCAGCCCCGGGAGGCTCGCAGAGCGAGCCGCGCCGGCGTCATGTGACTGCCCGGAGTTGGTGCCAGGAGCCAGAGGGGAGCCAGGAGCGGAGCCGCGCGGAGCCGGGGCCCGAGTCGGAGCGCAGCGCGAGCGCCCGCCGAGCCGAACCGCGCCGCGCCCGCCGCACGCGCGCCTGTCCCTGTCCCGGCCCCGGTACCCTGCGGCCGCCGCCGCCCGGACCGGAGCGCTGACATCGCTGCACTCGCGGGGCGCAAGGCAGCCGCGTCCGGGCCTTTATCTCTCGTCAGCCGCGCTCAGCGCCGCGCCTCGCAAAGTAAGTCCCCTTTCCCTCACCTCTCTTGTTCGCCCGGATTCCTGCTGCCCCCCTTTTCGGCTCGTCTGGTTTCATTTTTTTCTCGGGGAGGGCGCAGGGAGTGGGTGGGGGTGCCGCGCGGGGGGGGCGCCTGCGGGCTTGGGAAAGTGCGGCAGCCCCTCGCGGCCGGGCTGGAGGCGGAGAGCAGCCGAGGGGGAGGGGGCCCGGGTGCGCGGTCCCGGGTGCGCGGTCGGGAGTGTGGGATTGAGGAGGGACCGAGCGGCCCAGAGCGGGGAGCGAGGCCGGCAGTGCCCGCCGCGGCCCCGGCGAGGGCGCGGGCGGGGCTCACCTGTGTGGTCCCTGGCCTCCGCCCGCCCGCTCGCGACTCCCTCCAAAGCCCTAGAAATCTCGGTGCTCTCCGCGTGTGGCAGCGCTGTTTGCAGAAAGGTAGCGCCGAGGCCGCGCGCTCCTGCTCCTCCCCTCCGCACCCCCCTCGCCACCGGGCTCCCGCGTCCTTCCCCTCCCCGCCCCCCGCCTGCGCCCCCCGCCGCCCCCTCCCGGGACAGGGCGCGCGGCTGCTCGCCCGGCAGAGCAAACTTGGAGCAGTCTCCTGGGCTCTACGGGAAGAAACTTGGGGTAACTGGGATTGGAGGCAGCATCCCACTCCCAGTCCTGGAGCCCAGGAGCTGCCAGGGCGTCTGGCTCTTCGAGGGCAGGAGAAAGAGCTGGCCGGGTTTGGAGGGTCCTCCTGCGGGCACGGAGGGAACCTGCCGCAGTGCCTGGAGCAGGGATTGCAGCGCGGCTGGAGACGGAGAGCGCCTTAGGCAGCTGCCTCCAGACCAGCCTGGTGGGACCGAGGGGCTGATTCCTGGACCGGGACCGGTGGGATATACCTAGCATTTCAGAATGGCTTGCTTAGAGGTGGCAGATAAGACCTGCAATTGTCATATCCATTTAGGGGTCAGATAACAGGGAGAAACACTTCTCTGCTTTAAATTTTACAGCAGTATACAGCAATACTCGATGAAGTATGTGCATGGGACTTGTTTTTTTAGTAAGTAAAGTTAGACGAAAATTGGAAATTGTTCACCTTCTTGTATTTCACTAAAATAAACATTTTATCCTGAACCACTGAATTTTTTTACCAACTCAGAATTTATTTTTCCATTAATATCACTCAAGACACTTTAAATATATTGATGATATTCTCAAAAAAAAGTTTGCTATATGGGGGAAAGTATGAGGTGGAAGTCTGACTAAATTTAGATTTAGTATCTGTAATTATTAAGCAAAATCAAGTGGGGAATAGGCCGGTTGTTCATTATAGGTTTTTCCACACAGCAATTTTGTGCTGCCCTTTTCTGAGTGCTTTATGTATGCATTTGAGGGGCATTTTTATGAGAGAAATTCATCTGGATGATAATCTGCCTCACCCTAGGGAAGACTTGCTTTTAGAGGAAAAAATGATAGCATTAACATCTCAGAAATTTTTCAAGTTAGTAGTATTGTTTAAAGAAAGAGTCTGCAAATGATTTTTTCTGGCTTGAAACGTGAAGTATGTTAGCTGACCATAGACTGTTAATAGAAACCTGAAAGAAGATATTTGATTAATTTAAACTCCCTGGAGAAACTTATTTCTTCATTTCTACAGTCAGTAGGGTTTGCTGCAGAACTATTAGAAGGAAAAAGCTAATATGTTATTGGTAAATCAGTGAGGATACAATGAGAACAATTGGGCTTGCATGAAGGAGAATGCAAGTATAAAAATCTCAATGTGAGAATAACAAAGAAAAGTAGCTGCTTAGACCACAAAACCTTGTCAGATATAAAACAACAACAGAGCTTTGGAGAAAGCTATTGTTTTCTTCACTGCAAACTTTCTAAATTAAAACCCAGTCAATCGTCTTGTTGTTGTGAGCACAGTGATGCCTTTTTTTCTTTTTTCTTTTTTTTTTTTTTTTTTTACCTGTAGGTATATTCTTCAATCTGTGATAATGTAAACCTGAGTTAAACAGTCCTGGCTAACAAAGTAAAAAGAAATAATGGGAAAGGGACTGTGAATGGACTTTACTACCTTAAAAATACCTAAAGGAAAAAGATGTTTTAGAATATCTTGTAAAAATTGGTACTCTACTGATTATATAACAATTTTGGATTAAGTAAAATGTCAGGAACAGAACCACATTCTCAAAAGGTGAAATTCTGTAGATGCGTGTATATGAAAAACAGAACAGATGAGCAGCTCTGTGCAAAAATGCCTGTAACTGCATTTGAAAAAGACAGTGAACATTTTGGGTTACTCTAGATGTCCCATAGTCTATGTCTTGGAATTTAGTTCTGTGACTAAAGGAGGCTTAAAAATTGGTCCAATTTTAGTTGTGTGGAGTAACTCAATTGTAATCTGAATTCTTAGCAGCAGTGCTCTATCTTCATTTTCTTCATCATGTACTGAGGCTAAACGATAATCATCCTAATCTAGAATTTGATCAGAGCTAGGGACTAGCCACTGGGATGGGGCAGAAGGGGACAAAAGGAATCAGGAGGGAGGCTGGTGTTCATTAGGAAGGTCTTCGCTCCTTGAATGTGATAAAATCACATTTCACTTATGATGTTTACTGTATGTGGCAGTTCCTATTTGTAAATAGGGCAGGTCCCCTGTATAAAGCTGGTGTTATTATTCACACCCATAGAACAAACACCTCCACCCCCCTGTTGTTGTCTTAAAAAACTCCAGCTGCTCATGAATATAGGGTCAGGGAGGGCCGGCTAAATGTTTCTCTGTGCTTTCTCTCCAGCACAGCCAGCAGAGCTGTTTCCTGTTCTTTGTTTCAAGGCTGGGGTTTGCGTCATACATTCCAAGTGGCATATGTGTGCTCTTTCCTGTTTCAGGCTGTTTTCTGGTAGATCAGTAGCCCAGACCAGGCCGTGGTCCCTGCCCCTAAACTCTGTATCCCCACCCAGGGAGTTATCATGTCTCTACACACTTGCTGTTGCTCAAGATGCCTGCGTTATGTCATAATGAGAAGTCAGTTAACCTTTTTACGTACACCCTTTGCTCCACTGCGTTTATATGAGTGAATAAATGCTTTTACCTTTTTTAAATTTCTCATTGCCAGATTGTGATTTTGAGAAATTTCAGTGCATATTGGCAAAGAAATCCAAGGGAGGTTTTTGTTTGTTTGTAATTCTAGTGTTGAGGTGGGTAGCGTGTTTGTTTTAAGATAGGCATTTTGCCCTGAAGCTGTCAGTTTTGGATCAGGATTAACACCTTAGGGGTTGGGAGACCTAGCGTTACCTGAAAGATGTGGCCCACCCCTATTCACATTTAACACATTTAACACATCCAGCTTCCGCCGATGGAAAATTTAAGTAGGCTTGGTAACCTGGGCTGAGTTGAAAGTCTTGCTTATGTTTTGAAGGACAAATCTTTAGGAAAATAATTGAAGCAAAGCATAAGACATAATGGGAAGGTCCCAGGATTATTTGTTTTTCAGGACAAAGATTTCACCGTACAGTATTCTAGATCTGATTTCCCAACTGTTCTAAGAATAAAAAGCTCAAAGAAAAGGAGAACTGGCAATAACAAATTCATTTAGTAATAGTTTGGAAAATTTTAATCTTACCTTTTGAAAACAGAAGGAAAATGCTCTAGCTTTTTTTTCAATGGCAATTTTTTCATAATTCCATTTTTTTTTAATATTCTGTCAGTTGTAAGTTAATGAATTTCTGGGTTAACTAGTTAAAACCTACTTTAACAAATTGTTTTCCTCTTGGTTCTTGAGAAACTAAGTTTTAAGGAAATGGTTGAAAAAGAAAACTTATGGCAAGTTTCTTTCTAGACTTATTTGGGGATTTTCTTTAAAATCTAAAGGAATCATCTACGATGTCTCTAATGGAATTCAAAGAGTTGCTGAAGCAGCAATCAGGCCTAAACTCTTAAAAATTCATAATAATAGTACTTTGGTTTTAAATGTCACATTCTACCACATTCTTTATGTATAAAAGGAAAGTATAAAGCATTGCTATGAAGGTACTAGAATCAAATAATTGACTACACTGATAACTTTCCGTGAGAAAAGATGAGAGTTTTGGAAAATCTCAAGATTTTTCCTTTCTCCTCCGGGAAGAGCAACTTGAAATATTAAGCTGACTTGTAGGACAAGAGGCCTTTAATTCTTAAGTAACCCAAATTGATGCAGGTTTTTTTGTTTTAGTTCCAAAGTTGTTAACAGTCCAACTAGACTTGGTAAACAGAGTATTTGGCTTTCCCCAAATTCTCCCCTCCCCTTTTTGTGGGGAGAGGGAAGTGGTTAATAGAGATGATTAGGATCTAATATATTCTGGCAGAAAAAAAAATTCTGCAAGCTTTTAAATACTAAGCTAAATAGTTGAGGAAAATTATACTGTCTGATAGTTTCTATAATTACCAAAAAATGAGAAAAATAGTTTTATCTCTTGACTATATAAACCATAATTCCTAATTCAGTCTCATTATATTGCTATCTTCCCTTTTGATGCTTGCCTTCTTAATAATTCCCAGTCAACATTTTTACTATAAAATGACAGCATTCTTACTGTTTTTACACCCAGTTTTGTGAAATAAAAACAAAAATGTAAGCGGCCTCATCCTTTAAATACTAGGAAATACATTATTCTGAAAACTGGGGTTTTTTTCTGAAGTGCTTCATTTATCATTGGCTCTAGCTTTAAAAAAAACAAAAAAATCCCTAGAGTCTAAAAACATTGTTATCTGGTTTGCTAATATGTGATATTCTTTGAGTGAGTCGGAAGAGGAGGATGGTCGTTTAGCATTCTCATTTTCAAGCCTGGCCTGTCCCTTTCTTAGACCCCGTTTCTCATCTTAAGCAGCCATGCCAGAGCTGGAGACAGGAAACCAGACCAGTCTGCCCTGATAAGGGAGAGCATTGTCTAAAGGGGTAGCCCTGCTTTTTCTTCGCCCAACTCAACCCTCCTTCCTTGAAATTTAGTAGTAGTAAAAGAGGCACAATGCTGTAGACACAGTTTCAGAGCCAGAACTAGAACTAATTTCTCCCAAAGCAAAAAACTATCCTTTCCACTGGCCCTGTACTGATTCTGGAATGCTGCCATATTCAATGGAACATTTAAAAAATTATCTGTATGTTTTGTATCCCTAGGTCAGAGGTTTTATAGTAAAGTTCTTTCTTTAGCAAAACAGGTTCCTGGAGGTTTCTGAAACTCGCTCCATTGTGTTGGCAGGCTGAATTAATTCGTTATCATTTCTCCATCTAATTATTAAGGGGGGCTGCAGCAAGTTAAGCTGCCCTCCAGCCTATGCATTTAGTTTAACCCCTGGGTCTACCTCTTACCCTCATTTCCAGGAAGGGGGTGCTCCCTGAGGTAGCCCCCTTTGCAGGAGGACCCGGGAGTACCCAACTTAGTCTGACATACTCAAGATGGTTGCCGGGCTCTGGGAGGCTTGGGGATCCTGCCAGGGTGGCCCAGAACTAGTCTCAGCCCCAATCAGTGGAGTTTGGCCAAATCTGGACAGAAGAAATCAAGTGGATATTGAGATCAATGCATTCTACCCTGGAGAGCGACTTCTGAATCGAGTGTGGGTTTTTTCTTCATTGGCCTATATGCTATTCTTTCTACTACTACTACTACAACTACTACTGTTCTTTGAATCTAATCACTGAAATCCACTCCTTTGTCTCTTCTTGCACTTTAAGCCCTGGTACCTTCCATAGTTTTACATTCAAAAACTACTTTCATTTGTATGATCAAGTTCCTGTTCTACTTAGTTCTCCAAACAAGGGAGTTTTTCTCTCCCAAGCTCCCCAAAGTTTTCACATTTACTTTGCATTTTAGAAGATGATGTTTCAAGCTGGCTTCACTGGCCACTGGATAAATGTTCCGTGTAGGACACCTGGTATACGATTATTCCAGGGCCTTTCATCCTTCATTTATCCCAGCATGTGAAAAGTGTAGTTTGACATCCATTCATTTATTCATCTCACAAGTATTTATTGAGCACCTACTTATTAGAGCTCATCTCAGATTATGTGCAATCATTACTCAGAGTTATGCCACAGGATGGAGTGGATCTACAGTGATCTAACCTGAAAAGGCATTTTGAAATCTTAATTGCCTGCTGGAACCTCCTGATGGCACTGCTTCACGTGGGCCAGTGTGGCACAGCGCACCCACACCCTCCCTGCTGGGGGAGTGACCCCGGTGCGAGTTCCCATAGCACACAGGCTCTGAAGCAGAACAGAAAGAGCCCTGGTCTGCAGGCAGACAGATTTCTGTTCTTGGCGGAAGGTCCAACCAGCTCTGTGAAATTGAGTGAGTCATTTCACCTCTGTTCCTCCATTTCCTCATTTCTAAAATGGGGATGAGGACCTGACCCTTCCACCCTTGTACAGTTATTATGAGGATTTCCGTATTTACTTGGGTAAAGCTGCCAATTTTTCTCAGTAGTTTTATGGACAATTGCAGGTGTATTGGCTGGGAAGAAGAATAACCTAATTTGGGGCCTTCCAAATGTGTCTTTTGATCTCGTGTCCATGTGCGCATGCCGGGACAGTGTGGGCAGCAGGGGCCAGCTGGGAGGAGTGGAAACCGTCACTACTCTAAGTAGACGCTCCCTGTGTTCCGTCTCCCCCAAGGACCAACCTGTTCACAGAAATCGCTATCCCACTCTTACTGTCTGTGGTGTAATGTCCTCTGCCTGGGGAAGTGGTAGAGTGGAGTGCCAAGGCCACCAGCCTTAGAGTCAGACTACCTTGGGTTCAAATTCTGGCTGTACAATTTAGCAGCTGTGTGATCTGGGCAGATTACTTTACCTCTCTGTTTCAGTGTTCTTATCTGTAAAATGGGGAAGGCAGTACCCACCTCACTGGCATTAAATGACACAGTCCATGTAAAGAACAACGCCTGGTGATTACCAACCATGAAGATGGTGATGGTCAGCAGGAAACCTTTTACATCACTTAGCCCCTTGCTTTCCCTGCTCAAGGGAAGTGTCCTTTTTTAAAAACCTAGTGTTTCCCCCATGCACACACCCTCCCTCTGTAGTTGCCTTCTCATCCTCCTCCTCTTTTCCCTCTCTCTCTCTTTCTCTTTTTCTGTATTTTAGTCTTCCAAACAGAGAGTACAGACCTTGACACCAGACTTGTTTAGAAGACCTCGCTGGGTGGATAATAATAAATTCTTTGAGGATGATACTGACAGGGTCACTGGAGTACCCAGGACAGGCAAGGTTAAGGTTAGGGGCAGTGACTTTTTTAAGGAAGTTTAGTTTACTAGGTGTCCTTTAGGGTTAGGCCCTCCTTCACGCCCACTACCTATGTAAGGGAGACAAGTGCATTCAGAGGGAAAGGGAAATGTGTGTAAAACTCCTACTGTGGGCTAAGTGCTCTTATATGCTTGACAGAAAAAAATCATTCATTGACAAGCCTGATCTCCTGGGGAGTGGGGAGGGAGCCCTCTAAGAAAGGGTGAGGCACACCTGTCTCCTTCAGGTGCTCCCTACACTGGTGGTGGTACCACTGGGAAAGCTAAAAGGCCCAGTGTGTATCTAGGTGAGAAGAGGCAGCCTGGGATCTACCAGGGAGGGATCAGCTGGCCCCACAGAGCAGGGAGGGCCTTGAGCTGGTCTTTGAAGAATTAGGAGGATTTAGATAAGCCGGAAGGGGAGGGGGCATTCCACGCTGGTTGCCCAGCATCAGCATCGGGCCAAAAATGAACAAAGGCCTGGGGTGGGGTGGGGGAGCCGGGGCAGCCAGCATAAGGGCACTTGCTGGAGCAGGGGCAGCTGGTTGGAGGGGGGTGCCGGGTATGGGCGCCTGGGCCGGCTCTGCGAGCCCCGGGGAACCCCATGGGAGGAGGGCTTGTGAACTTGGGAAGGACTGTGAAAAGTGCAAGTGGCAGGGGGTCAGGATGGACCAGAGAGGAGGGCACGTGGAGGTGGGGAGACCAGTGGAGGAAAAGGTGTGAGGAGTACAAATGGAGAGCAGAGGAGATGAAGGCTTTGAAGATGACCTCTAGGTTTCCAGGGTGAATGACCAGAAAATAAAGCAAATGGAAGGTTGGGAGGGGACAGCCGTTTAGAGGAAGGAGCGAGGAGGGGAGGATTTGGGTTTGGGCCATGTTGATAGCAGTGGTTCAAAATACTTTTTTCTGTTTGTTTCTTTTTTGTTTACTTTTGAAGGGAGAGCAGTATTCGCTCATGGTTTTGTATCCAAAAGTTCAATGGCTTTTTGGGGCGAACTTTAATGGAGGGTTCTCAGAAGCAGAGAGAATTACTACCACACTGATGACTCTTTCTGGTTATTTTTAAGGTTCCAGCCATCCCTGTTCAGGCTGGAATTTCCAGGAACTGGCTGCTGCCCAGAGCCAGTTGGCCCCTCCCAGGCTCCCACTCCCTGTAGGGTGGGGCCCCAAGGGTGGAGGCCCCTTAGGGTGGAGTCCGGGTGGGTCTGCGGCGATAGGGAGGCACCAGGCAGAAGCAGATGAGAGGCGTGTGGCCTCACGCAGCCCTCTGGATTTGATTATATAACGCTTCACAGAAGAGAATTGTGAGGGCTCAGGCGAGGCCTGGCGAGATAGTGCACAGCGGGATTAGACATCATGGGTATTTTTCAATTTGTCTTGGGTTGCGTGCCCTTAAAACTAAGACAGAATTGTCAGAGAGCATAAAGAAGAAGAACAAGGTGCAACCCTAGTAGGGAAAATGATTGAGTTTGTTAAAATTTCTTTGGGATAGGTGTGGGATGCCGCTAACCAGGTGGCCTTGAACTTGAGGGCTGACCTGAAAGTGAGTGTGGGTTTTGCCAGCGCCCTCCCCTGCTTTGCTGGGCCTCAAGTCTGGAAACACGTAGGGATTTTGCTTGGTTGTTACCTTTGCACCTGTCCTTATTTACATGCAAAATCAATTGCTTCACTTGGTCTTTCCGAAGTACAGGGTGTGGGCAGAATCTTATCTGAAGCCGTGTCCTGTTTGGACAAGTTGGACTCGCCTTGGCAACTCTCCATAGGGTGGAGCAGATGGGTGGAGGCAGGAAAGTAAAATTGGGTGGCTTGTTAGCAGAGCGAGGGAGAGGGCGGATTGTTTGCTCACTGGATCATTATATTTCATCTGAAACGAAATAATTAACTTCTTTCCCACTTACAGTACACGTTCATGCAAAGTAACTCATGAGGGGCAAAGATTTAGAGATACTCCGTGGAGTTTCTTTCCTTTCAAACCAGCGATAGACGACAGAGGCAGGTGAAAATCGTGGCGTTACGAAAAGGACGCACTTTCAGGTAGGTGCCAGCGCTTTAGCTTTTCTTAAAGGAGCGTCCAGCTTAAAAATGCCTATTGACATCTGTTCCCTGTCCCTGTGTTTCTGGCGGCGGCAGCTGCCGTTAACTATGACTTGAGCCATCAGGAGATTTTGAAGAGTTTGGGCAAAGAAAGGAAGACAGAAAAGTTTCTCTGGAAAGGAAGTTTGACTGCAGGGATGTTGCTTGCCTGCCTGGCCCTCCTCCTGGCCGAGAATCACACACGTATGCACACACAACTTTTTTTTTTCTTTTTTTCCCTGAAGTTCTTTTGGGGAGTAAAGGGTGGGGGAATGTGACGTGTTTCCTCTTTTAAAAGTCCAGACAGTTGGAGGGGTTTAAGAGGGGCACTTAACTGAGGGCGTGCTGGTTGAGTCGTGCTGTTTCCGCAAACCCTGCGCTTGCGGAGGCCAGCCGGGAGACCAGGCTTGCCTGGAGGGAGGCAGGTCATTTGGAGCCTTCAGTCGAGACCAGCGTGGGGGGGATAACGTAGAGGGTCTTCGAGGGTCTGAGGGAAGAAGTAGGACATGGAGAGGGGACCAAAACCGGAGATGAGAAGGGAGAATGTCAGAGGCGAGTCTTGCAGTGTCCCCAAGAAGCTAGGAAGGAACTTTGGTCGGGCACATGCCCGTTCTCTCTGCACCCCCCACCCCGTGCCGTGCTTCTGAGGAAGGGGCCGGCAGTGGTCTGTAAGGTTGTTTCTGTAATAAAACACACTCTAGCTTCAAGACAGGCCACTTTCAGAAGAGGTTTGGGAACTCCCCCAACCTCCTCTCCTTGAGGACCGTGTGGATTTCTGAGCACAGAGGCTCTTGTGTACCCTCCCTCATAAAGCGACTGTCGGGGCGCAGACGCCACTCAACGGGACTCCCAGGCAGGGCTGTATTGCTTTAGAAACTTCGTGTAAGTGATTCTCCAAGCTTTTAAATACATGATCACACAGTTTTGCATTGTGACAAATTATTTGACCCTTTTTTTGACATCTGAAAAGTCAGAAATGTAAATGGAAGGAGTGTGAAGGGAAATCCATTTCTTCCTTTTTGGCAACAATTCTGCTTTATTGGCCCTTTTCAGCAAAATAACACCTTGGGAAAGATTATTTTGACAATGGAGATGTTCTTACATATTTTTTGCTTTTAAGCACCTCGATAACTTAGAATTTTTTTAAAAACAGTTTTGCCCTTTTGTTCTTTTCTAAATGCAGTTTTGTTATCCTGGGATTGCTTAGTTTGCCTTAGAATGTATTGCTGCTAAGCTAGTTAAATATAATGAAGATATAAATGTGTTTATTATTGGGAAATAGTTGTGAGAAAAAATGGAACCACATTTGGGGCCTCATCTCGGTGATACCCACATAAAATGGTTACTAGAATTCCTCAGCTTGGTTAAAATGCTAGGTTTAAAGACTGAGGTTGGCACCCGGGATTGACTGCCAGTGGCCTGGTTTCTAATACCTGTTGTAGTATGCCACCTACTGGTGCTATTTAAGATTGCTGTCGGTGTTGAGTAACTGATTTCCTGTGGGTTTGTGGTTTATGTAGCATTCTTTTAAAATGATGGTAGTATCCCAGGAGCACTGAGCTGCCCAAGGGTAACAGAGACCACCAAGTTTAGGGACCCTAATTCTTCCAGTGCTTAAGTCACTTCTCAGTTACACAGCAGGCACTTTGAAGACACTGCAGTCACTCTCTTCTGATGCTAGACCAGAACCCATAAACAAAGTCAATAGCAATGACAAAAGTGGTCTATTCAGAGATATGGGTACAAAGTACAGAAATTTTTTGCAAATAAAAGCCTGGTTTATATTAATGTTTTGATTTTCTTAAATTTGATTCCTTTCTAGCTTACCTCTTTTCACTTGTTTTTATTAAAAGTTTTTAATTACAGACTTAATAAACTTAAAAGTTAGCACACAGGTGTGTATAAAGCTGTGCCCCACCCGCACTCTCCACCACTCCCAGGAAGCTCTTGTTAACAGGTTAGGATGTATCATTCCAGGCGTTTTCTTTGCATGTTCTCCTTTTCATATTGTATGCCTGTCACTAAAAGCATAATCATTTAAAAGTCATTTCAGAAGTTACCGAAATAAGAACAAAGTGCTGTTGGACATGTAAATGGTTAATGAGTTTGATTCTGTTCATTGTGACATTTGCATTTTGCACAGACTTTTTTTAATTGTCCAGTGATGCATTATTTAGTTAGGAGATGCAAAATGATGTTTTCTAATACTATCCTTCTTCATTTATTAGCTTAAATGCTTCTATAATGAGAAATAGTCCTTCATCAACATTTGAATTACGTTGAGGTACAAATAAACATACCTTTGTAATTATTTTTTTTTATTTATTTATTTTTTTGAGACAGAGTCTCACTCTTTTTGCTCGGGCTAGAGTGCCATGGCGTCATCCTAGCTCACAGCAACCTCAAACTCCTGGGCTCAAGCGGTCCTACTGCCTCAGCCTCCCGAGTAGCTGGGACTACAGGCATGTGCCACCATGCCCGGCTAATTTTTTCTATATATTTTTAGTTGTCCAATTAATTTCTTTCTATTTTTAGTAGAGACGGGGTCTCGCTCTTGCTCAGGCTGGTCTCGAACTCCTGAGCTCAAACAGTCCACTCGCCTCGGCCTCCCAGAGTGCTAGGATTACAGGCGTGAGCCACCGCGCCCGGCCTGTAATTATTTTTTAACAAAAATGAATCAGGTTTCGTTAGGATCAGTGTTTTATACTAGACTTTATGTTTCTCTTAGGATTACAAGACTTGCAAAACATCAGTTTCCTTAAATTTGGATAAAACAAAAACTTAAGAACAATAATGATTTAAATAATGTCTTAAAATGATAAAAGTTATCACAGGCTAATGTGTAATTCGTTTCTAAATGGATTCAGTAGTTATTGCTGTAGGCATTAGGCAGAGTCATTGAAAGCTACAAGAGCTAAATGTTAGAATTTAAACTGAAAGGAACTTGAGAACCCATCATCCTAATTTGTTCTACTGTGACACAATTACTGGCAGTAAAGAGTGCAGATAAAGCAAGGGGCGGAGGCCACGCTGGCCTCACGTGGCAGCTGTTGCGCTAGTGCAATTGCGAAGGGACGAGGCCGTCTGCAAGACCTCATGCAGGACGTAGGCAACTGTTAACTTCGAAACTAAATTTAGTCCGCGTTTCACTGAAGAGTGAAGGGATTGACCTCTAAGACTAGGTGTATGAGCAAAGAGGCAAATACCGGACGTGGCTCCAGAAGTAGACACCAACACATTCAGTGTTGTGTGTATCCCAGAGTCATGTGCATATTTGCTGACATAAATAGTTGAGAGGGCAAAAGGACATGTGGGGGTGTGGGAGTTGTTTGTTTTTTAATCTCATCTGATAGACCTAAAACCTTGAGAAGTAGGTAAGGGAGGGTGGGGGTCTACATTTTACATGTGAAAAAATTTGTCCCATGGCTGGGCTAGGTGGCAGTCTGCTTGAGTCTTAAGACCAGGGCTCTTGCCTTATACACCTGAGAATGTGAGTGCATTTTTTTAAAGAAGGATTTGCATCAAGATCCTGACTAGTGTAACAGATAAATCTGTAAGAGTGAATTCAATTCCAAAGGCTTGGTGAGGGGGACTGCAGCAGAATAGCCAGCCGTGAGTCAGGGCTGCTAAATTATCTGACCTCATTGATGGAAGCAGGAGATCTCGCATCTTTTATTTATGGTCCACTGTGGGACACTGGACAATAATTCTTAGAACCATGTCCATCCATACAGCTGCTAGGCTGGGAACTGGTTAATAATAGATCCCAAGACACAAAAGCGTTTTCATCCTTCATTATGAAATCATCTATTTTTCACTGGCTATTGGGGTTTGTTCTTGCTGGGATACATAAGGGAGGTAGCACCATTGAGTTGAGCAGCCTCACAAATTGTGTTTGTAAATTGTAATATGTCCTGTGATGAAGGAAAATAGAATTTTGAAGTCAGGGCCTGATCAATTCTTGATGAGATTCATGTGTTGGCAGGAGATGTAGAACAGGCTTCAATGAAGCAATGAAGTGCAAGAACTACACAATACTACTTCCACAATTATATGAGAAGATATCGTGGTATAACCCGTACAGCACAGACTCAGTAAGCTATAGGATTGCTATCATGGAGGTGGGGGCAGAGGGTTTTAATACTGAAACACAGGAATTAACTCAGAACCCAGGACTTCTGCAACTTCTTCATTTAGAACTCAATCTAGAAATTTTTTTCTTTGCCCCCTAAACCAGGGTGATCCATAAAGATCTTACCCCAATCAAAGCACTGAACACTAAAGCCAACTTTGGATAGTAAGTGCCTGAAATGGGTTTCTGAAGATCAGTCTAGTAGCTGGACAGTGATTCTGTAACCTTGTGAAATGCAGTTGAACATTGAGGAAACCGAATATTTTGCCCTGTGAGGAAGTGTAATAGTTGGTTTGATGTAAATTACTGTTAGAGGTAGACTAGTATACAACACAGAAGAAAACAGAGATAACAAGGAGAGAAAAATAGAAGAGAAGGACAGGACAGGATCAAAATGGACATTTCCTTTACATTAGCCTAATTTCCTAATTAGGAGAAATTGGAATGAAAACAAGCTGATTTTCTCCATATGTGAAAAGTGCTTAGGAAACAATAAGAAATGGCCCGGGGAGGAGGGGAAAGCTCAAGACTTGAGTAGGCATTTTTCAAAAGAAGTCTAAATGGTCAATAAAGATGAAAAAAATTGAACTTCAATAATCAGATCAACTTAGAATAAAAATAATTTGCCATTTTGAGACTAACAAATTGGCAAAGTTTTTATTTTTTTTAAGTGGTTAAAATTTTGGAAAATGGCTTCTATTTTATTAATGAAAATAATAGGGAATCTTTGTTGAATAATACATCAGATGCTTTGGAAAATGTATACACTTCTTACCCGAGAATTCTCCTTCATAAAATTTATCCCAAAAATTTCTGAAGGATGTACAGGAAGATGTGAGTATTAAGAGGCTCATTGCTGCTTGTAATGGAAAAATTAGAAGCAACCTAAGTGCCAGTAAAAAAGGATAAATTAACTAATCTGTTCATGCCGTATGGCACAGTTAATTGGATGGTATGGAACCGTACTTACTGAAAAAGAAGCATTTTCACAATAGTTGTTAAGTGAAAGGAAAGGTACTAAGTGGTGTGTAAACCATGGTCCCGTTTAAAAAGAGGAGCCCTGCGTGGTGGCTCACACCTGTAATCCCAGCTCTTCCGGAGGCTGAGGCAGATGGCTTGGGCCCAGGAGTTGGAGACCAGCCTGGGTGATACAGTGAGACCCCCATCTCAAAAAATAAAAGAGAGGTTTGTTACGATAAAAAAGATTTTAATGATGTTTGGTTCTAGGTTTTCTTTTTGGTTGTCTTTTTTCCCCTGATGTTTCTATAATGAACCTAGGGGAAAAGGAAAGGTGTTTAACAATCTTATGTAATGTGAACTTCTAGTGCGTTGCGCAGCAATCCTAAGCAAGCTTTGCTGCTGAGAAGGGGCTGTACCTACTGTTCCAGAAATGCCGGGGTTTATGTTTTTGAGTTAGAAATGCCAGTTGGCTCTCATCTGTTATGACCATGGAGTCTGGTTTTAATTATATAAAATGGCATCTTTCATAGGTAAAGGAAGCAAATTCCAGCCATTCCAGGGGCCGAGTAGAGAATGGGGTAGAGAAGGCGGGTGGAGGAATATTATATTTTATTTTTACTAGTTTGTATTTAAAGGAACCTTGAGATTTAAATGTTTACCTTGTTTTGTTTCTAGGCCCAACACCAGAGCACCCTAGAAGGTTTAACTAAAAGAATGCTCATGTTTGACCCAGTCCCTGTCAAGCAAGAGGCCATGGACCCTGTCTCAGTGGTAAGTTTTCCAAAATTGAGTGCCTTTCCTTATTTCTTCTAAGGGATAGTAACATTATTGTGTCTTGTGTTACTCCTTAAAGTTATTCATCACTTGGCAGGCATTTCATAGGCAAATCTTTTCTCAAAGCCCCCAGTAATAAGTGAAATAAATACTCTCCTATCAACTGTGTGCCTTTTAATGAGTGGGACCCCTGCTTTCCTAAGCCCTGTGCCCCACACCCCCAAGACACGATCAGGACAGAACTCAGGCCACAGGTGAATCCAGTCGTGACAGAAGTAAGTTTACAGAAACTCTTCAGCCCTTCTATGTGTAAAAATATATTAAGAATAAAGCGATTTGCTTACGAAGCGTTGACAGTAGGCGTGTGGAGCTGTGGCTGCGCCAGAGAGGACGGGCAGAGCCAGCAAGGGGGAGGACCGGGAGACGAGGGTGGAATCCCGTTTTGCTTGGAGGCGTCTGTGGCGAGGTGGGGCTATATTCATCGTCCTTTTCGACACTTCAGTGCTAAGCGAGCCCCTCTCGTGAGCCAGGCCGCCAGATGCTCTTCCAGGTGTTTATACAGGCACTACACTAGTGCCATGGAGATGAGACCTGGGGACAGAGGAAGTGTCTGACTTCAGAGCAGGCAGCGGTTTAGACTTCAGGGGATCTGGTTTGTTGAATACTGAATAACAAGGCAGGACTCTCACTCCGCCTTGCTCTTTTCTTCCACGGGCTTGGAAAATACTCACAATGGGAAAAAGTTGGCCTGAGTTGTGTATCTGAAGGTTGGTAATGACACGCTTGCAAAATTAGATCATCTTTGTGCATTGGCTGTGGAGGTTCCTGCCAGAAATGTTTAGACAAGACTCGGGGGTCACTCTGAGGCCCTTGGAACTGAGTTGCCATGGATCTTACTAAGCCAGTGAAGTGTTTACCAGTATCTGCAATGAAAAGTTAAGTCAGAGGCTATATGGAAATAACATTTACATTCCAGGATGATAACTGGATAACCAAGTGTCTGAATATGATAACTGAGCATTCAGAAATTTATTAATCAAAAAAATAAATTTACTGTTATTCAGTGCTATCATCATATTCATCGACACCCTCCAACCACTGCGTGATCATGTTGGAGGAAAATGAAGGTACACAATTTCCCTATTAATTATATCCTTGGAATATGAATAGGTTTTTAGTACTGGAGAATATGATTAATATTATAAATGATGCAGAGCCATCAATGATGCGTTTTACTATTCAGTGTACTTCTAATGCTTCCAATCAAGCATGAAAATAAATATGGGTTGAGAGCCTAATTTAAAGCTAAAATGAAGGTCCACATTGTTAAGTTGGAATGATACAATTAAGTGCAAGGAAATGCACTTAACTGAAAAAATGGGAAATAAAATGAATTGAAATTAACTGTTAAACTTGTAATGTTGTAACTAATATTAATATATGAAGTTAAAGTATGTAGAAGTAGTTTTGCAATTAATGATCTTTTTCTCCATGCACTAGATTTCAATTTCAACTGACACTTAACAGAATTTAATTGGTTTCACCAAAAGTTAGCGTGGGTCTTTACGATGAAGGTTTTCTTTTTAAATCTTAATTTGTGAAACCTCAGTTAACAGAAACATTTGAAGAATAGGGTGGGCGTTATAATTATTTTACTTAAAAACATTAAATAAAAAGCTTTTGTTTCCACTCTTCTCCCTTTTTAAATTATTATTATTATGATTATTATTATTTTTGGTGGAGACGGTCTTGCTATGTTGCCAGGCTGGTCTCAAATTCCTGGCTTCAAGTGATCCTCCCAGCTCAGTCTCTCGAGTAGCTGGGATTACAGGCTCAAGCCACCATGCCCATCATTTTTATTTTAATTTAGTCTTTGATCTGAAAGTCAAAGTCTTTGGCTATTCAAGTCAATGTTGTAAACATTAAGGCATTATAGGGCATTTGAAAAAATTTTTAATTCTACAAATGAATAAAAATATTTTTAGCCCCTCACCCCACTTTTAAAAGGATAGCACAGCAAAAACAATGTTTGTTTGGTGTTTTGCTATAGATTAGAGAAAGTGAGGATGTCCCATTTCTCTTACCAAAATATAAGGCCTTCATACCGTGCTCCGCTAAACCTGCACTTTGTTAAAATTTGCAAGAATGGGGAGCAGAGAAGACCCTCCCTCCCCAGTTCTGTGCCTTGAATCTCTGCTACTCACTCTCCACACAGTGTTGGCAAGATCACCAGCAACTCTCTGAGCCTCCTTTTTTTAAAATTTTGTTAAACATGAGACAACATGTATATAAAATGCACATGTAAAGAAGTTGTTTTGACTATTTCCAAAAAGGTTGACAATTAAAGGATTTAATTCAAGAGGCAAAAAACAATTGTAAAAAGAAAAGCCCACAAAATTTTTTAAATATTCTTTATTTTTTTATTCCTGTAGAAAGATTCTTTTGGAAGAAAGTATATTCCCTTTTTTTTTTTTTTTCTGTTTTTAATGGAAAGTGTCATCTAACAGACTCCTTACAGATAGAGAAGAACTTAAAATCAGCAGTTTGCTCCATTCTAACAGAAACTTTTCAGGATGCTTCTGAGCCTGGTGGAACGGGAGCTTTCTGCTCTGGTTTGTGCAGAGGAGCGTGCCATCTTGTTTCCAGAGTGTGCGTAAGTGCACCGCGCCTTTCTGCACTTGGAGCTCCGCCCCTGGATGAAGATTCCTTTGACTTGCCCTGTCTCGGACGTGTACTTTTTCCACAGTAGTGAACAGGGAAGTGGAGACTTCATCCACTTAATATGTCTTGTAATGGAAAACTCACCAAACTATTCCCAGTAAGATAAGAAACTATTGAAACTCTCACTTTAGCATAAAAAGTTTATTTAGAGCTTTAGGAGATTTTCCAAACCCTGTGTCTTTTTCTCCGTCACAATTGCAGTCTTTTTTGTTTTGAGATTCAAAAGAATTGGTATAATTCTCAGCCCTCACGAGCACAGACGTGCTGCGATAGCATGTTAATTCAGTTCGCACATTCATCAAGTATTTATTGAGCACCTGCGCCAGGCCCACGCCTCACGTCTCAGAGAAGCAAAGCAGCAGTCAGCAAGGAAATGCACACTGTGTGGAGGTGTGGACTTTGGAATGCTTGTTACAACAGAAGGACAGGATTTTTCTTCATAGCAGATTATTTTGAAAAGTAAACCCATTACCATCCCTGGGCGGGGGGTGTGGGCAGGGAGGGACAGCCCCGTGTGTGTCTGGTCTTCATGCTGCTCTGTTCTAGGATGCAGGGTTTCCCGGGGTCAGCAGTGTGCACGGCGGGGCGTGGGATGTCCATCCATGGCCAGAGGCACATTTTCTGCGTCCTCACCACTCGCCTCTGATTTGGGTTTCAGACAGGTCCAGCCTTGCTTACTTGTTCTGCTTTGTTAGAAGCTAGCGATGGTCAGGAACAGAGGGGATGTGACTGTTTCCAGAGTGTACCCACCCGAGGCACATGCCCTGATCAAACCCTGTGTCAGTCCTTGCACTGGAGAACCACATTATTGCACACTGGTTGCAATAGCTCATGTGCTCCACCCAAATAAAATAAATCTGTCCTATAGAAGGTTCTGGTAAACACAGCTATTAAATTTGCCAGTGAACTACTTTGAAGGAACACATTTCTTTATCCTTTTGTAAGACAGGTGGACTAGAAATAGTTTATATACTCAGAGTCGGGTGTCTGTATCTAAAATGTGTGTCCCCACCTTTAGCCTTGAACCTTACAATAAATGCATTCCCCAGTATAGGGGACAGGGCATTCATTTGAGAGCAAACTATCCACAAACTAATATTTCTATGTCACTTTCTCTTTAGGCTTAAGAAACCTGAGAACATTATTAAATTTGCAAATCACTCAGGTTCTAAATTCCTGCTTTCCTTAAACTCACGCCATGGATAGAAAAATCCAGCAATGACAGCTATAAAAGTGTGTCCTCATTTTGCTCCCCATTTAGCTGCCAATAACTATTGGCATTAAAATCTAGGTCATAGAGAGGTCTTGGAAGAATAGCGCTGAAAATAAGAAAGAAGCTACATTTCAGTTGAGTAGAAACAATACTGCCTCCCATTTCCTCAAGTTTTATTCTGGTACCAGAACTATTGCGCTTTAGAGAATTATATAAAGCATGTTAGACTTTAGAACTAGGAGAAATCTTTCTCCCCCTTTTATTTAATTATTTCCTGGAACTCTCATTGTATATAGTTTGTAATATTTTTTGTTAATGAACCTTGTGCTGCTTTTAATAATGCCTATTTTAATATTTAAATTTAAATCTACTTAATATTTAATATTAATGTTGCTGTATGTTTTGGACATTGCACTTTATGTTGTACTATGTGTGCCTGGCTCTGAAGAAAGATAGAAATGGTCTTTGTTTGATCCTTGCTATATAAGTCAAAGCTGTTTTCATATATATACTTTGTATTTCCCGATTTTGTATCTTTCATGTCCTTGTTTTTAAGCAGTATTAGTAGTGAAAATGCTTTTTCCTCCCTTTAAGTTGACCTTTAGCATATTTATTTTATAGCTCTCACTTAGAGCCTTGCTATTCAAATAGGTGGTCTGTAGCACTTTGGGCCACTCTGCAGTGACGCAAAGTCTGCATTTTAACAAGATTCCCGGGTGAACGTATGTGCACAGTAAAGCCTGAGAAATCCTGGTTGGGAGCAGCGAAGCCCACACAGCGGGCACCCCTTGACTGCCAGAGGGCTCCTAGTACAGCTTGGTTGTCAGACATTATGTTCAGCTCATCGCTTAGGTCATCTCGTCACCTTGCGACCTCCTGGGAGGGGGTCCCACGTACCGCCTAGCAAGTTTGCTGCATCCTCACGGCACCTGCACTTCTAACCGTTTACTTTCTTGCCTTTTATGGAATTGTTTTTTTAACATAATAAATTTATTTTAAAGAGGAGCTTTATATCACTACTGTAAAAAATATGTATCAGGGTTTTTTAGCACATTCAAATAAACACACAAATATTTTAAAGTAACGTGTGTTCTTTCCGTACCCCACCTGTGTACCCCCAGAGAGACATACACCACAGTGCAGGAATCCCGGTTCTAGGAGGTTGTGCAGATTATAACAATCTGGAGAGAGAAAGAAAGGACAGAAGAAAACGAAACACATAAAAAAAATAAAAAAAAAAACCAAAACACATAATCTTAACAATGAGAAACTGACATCAAAACCAGATAAAGTTATGTAATAAAAAATGTGGCTGCCTGGGGCCCTGTGCCCTGACACCCTGATGCTCAGTAGGCCTGGAGGAGCACAGGCACCTGGAATTTTGAAAACAGCACAGCTGATTCTGAACCAGATACATGTGTCTAGGCCCAGAGAGGAAAGGGTATGATCTCCCAAGACCACTGCCGCCCCACCGCGGTTTGTACTCACAGTAGTGGGCACTGGAGGGGCAGGGAGGCTCAGAGTGGAGAGTGCTGGCCTGTCCCGAGTTGTCACTGCCTCCCAACCGTAAACGCGTAGGTTTTCGAGCTGGAAGAGACACAGCGTGTTCCTCACCACTGTCACGGTAAAACATGCAGGCACAAATAATTTTCCGCAAGTAAGCATGACACGTCATCACTAAAAATTTGTTCCGCTAAAATGCCTATGAATATAGAAAATGGCTTATGTTGAGTTTAATTTTTTAAAAATTAAACGTGCTTCTACAAAAAAATTTAACCAAAATACAACAATTTTAGTTAAGGAATAGAAGTAGTTTAGGTGAATTCCATGGTCTAGGATAGTGTGAAATTACTTTGATTTTATTCGTATTTAAAGCTGGTAGATGAAAGTTAGGTTATGCTGATAATGACAAGAGAGAAGGTACTGGAAGATAAATTATGTCACTTGTGGAGCAGGTCTAGATTTGGGATGAGACAGACCGTTCGCCTCCTCAGTGTCTCGTTAGGCTGCCCTCCAGCTTCATTGCTGCGTGAGTCGCAAGGTGTAGCGGGGTGAAGACTGGGCCTCAGCTTGTGCAAGTGGCTTCAGCACCATGTTTCCTCATGTGAGTCGTATCGCGTTGGTTATTTCTTATAGTTCTGTGTCGTCCACACATTTGGAAATCAGCTCGTCTACAGCTTCATTCAGATCATGAATGAGACCAATGAACAAGTTAGGGCCACGGACACAATTGCCCTAGTGAGGGGACCTTCAGTACAAAGGTGTATAGGGTGACTGACCCTCCCGGCGTGCCTACGACTGAGGAGTTACCTGGGACGTGGGGCTGCGAATGCTAAAGCCAGGACGATCCCATGCAAACTAAGATCAGTTGGCCCCCCTGGGCATGGGTCGTTCGGCCCAGCACAAGGTATATCATGCAGCCCCGTTTCTCTTTATCGCACACAAGGCCTGCTGAGGTTAAACACACTAAAGCTAGAGAGCATTTCTTGCCAGCCAGGAGCCCCATCCGAAAAGCAACAGGTTGGTTTGGCTCGGCTGGTTCTTGGTGAACTCCAACTCCAATTCCCAACAAAAAAGGCCCACAAGCCTGTGTTGTAGCCTGTTGTAGAATTTTGCCAGGTGTGAACCTTGACATTTGACGTGGGAATCACCTTAGAATTAAATTTCAGGCTTTCCTTGTGACCCAGTAACCACTAAGGTCAAGTATGTATCTAAATTTAAACTGCTTTGTAAAGCCCATGTAATTACAAGTGCCTTGTTCCATCTTTTTGTTTTAACTCATGTTTCAAGCAAATGCACTTGTTTGGCTGTTTACACTTTTTTCTTTTCTCCCTTTCCGATAGTCCTACCCATCTAATTACATGGAATCAATGAAGCCCAACAAGTACGGGGTCATTTACTCTACACCATTACCCGATAAGTTCTTTCAGACCCCGGAAGGCCTGCCCGGAATACAGATGGAGCCGGTGGACCTCACGGTGAACAAGCGGAGTTCTCCACCTTCGGCTGGTAATTCTCCTTCCTCGCTGAAGTTCCCGTCCTCGCACCGGAGAGCCTCGCCTGGCTTGAGCATGCCCTCTAGCCCGCCCATGAAGAAGTACTCGCCCCCTTCTCCGGGCATACAGCCCTTCGGCGTGCCGCTGTCCATGCCGCCAGTGATGGCGGCCGCCCTCTCCCGGCACGGAATACGGAGCCCTGGGATCCTGCCCGTCATACAGCCCGTAGTGGTGCAGCCCGTCCCCTTCATGTACACGAGTCACCTCCAGCAGCCTCTCATGGTCTCCTTGTCGGAGGAGATGGAAAATTCGAACAGTAGCATGCAAGGTAAATTCCACCACTGCTCTGTGCCGCTGCACCCGCTTAGTAGACGGGGTCTTCTCCAGGTGGTCTGGGTGAGGAAGCACAGGGCAGGAGCTGTCGAACTCTTCAAAGGATTCCTCGTCAGCCTGAGGCATTGCCATTTTTTTTTGAAGTGTTGATATTGGAAGAGCTCCCCAAAATCAGGCTAATTAATACCAAGATGATTGATTACTTTCACTGTATGATTGTCAACTTGGGGATGGAAAGAATCTTGAATTTTATATTGCTTTATTGGATACCAACATAGTTCTCGGTACAAAAGGCATTTAATAAATACTTTTTGATCATGGTGCTAACGAATGGCTATCAAAAACCACCTTGTTTACCGGCTGGTCATAGACAGAGGACTAAGGGATTGAAAGGAGAAAACCAAAAATCATAAGGAAGAACCATTTTGGGGGCTGTGTCTTAGAAGTCCAGTTCCTTGTTTGCTGCTTGTTGGCAAAGTAGTGGTCGGGAGAGACAAGAATCCCCACAGATTCATTCCTGCTGCAGTTTTGTCAAAGGCAAATAAATCTCACACGTCAGTGTTACAGACAGGAGCTCTGCAGTGAACTTAAAAGTTGAATTTGGTAAATTGCACACAGAGTGACTTTTCTATTTTTATTTTTTAGTACCTGTAATTGAATCCTATGAGAAGCCTGTATTACAGAAAAAAATTAAAATAGAGCCTGGGATCGAACCACAGAGGACAGATTACTATCCTGAAGAAATGTCACCCCCTTTAATGAACTCAGTGTCCCCCCCGCAAGCATTGTTGCAAGAGTAAGTATGTTTAGGTCTGCCTGGCATTTGCTTCGTGGCATGCGTCTCGGGACCTGGAATGGCGGCACAAGATTTCAAATGTGTGATGTGGCGTTTGGCCACGAGCGCCTTGTTGTGTGTGGCAGCCACTGAGCAGTGGCCCAGTGCCACTAGTCAGGATGGCAGAGTCTTTCCAAAAGCAGTGTGCTCTCTGTTACTCTGAGAGCATTATGGCAGATGATGTCAAGTTTTCAGTGAATTAGTCATCCATGATTTTGCACCTTTCCACATAAATCATTTTTATTCTTTTCATCTTTCCAGGTTGTGTATGCATAGTTTCCCCATAATCAGAACCCTTGCATAGATTGAATTTGGTATTCCAGATATTCTGCTTAACCTTGGATCATGAAAAGTTTTCATGTGGACACACATAGTCCTCTCTATTGTCACTTCTAATCTAGTACATTGTTTCTATTATGGAGAGTGTCTTTAATCAAAAACTTTAGGCCAACCACAAGCCCAAGAGAGACACTCCAAAACAAGTCCTGTAAACAGTGGTGGCAACAGAAAGCTGTCCGTGTAGCTCAGAGAAGCTCAGCATTGAAAGAACTCTTTGTTCTCTGGTCTTTTGAATCCAATCTGCCCGCAAGAGCTCAGTCTCCTGCGCTATTGCCATCTGCTAGGGAGGTTGCGCTGTCTTGGTCAGCATCCAAGCACGCCAACGGTGGTTTGTTTAGGTCCGACGTGCTGTAATGTGTTGATACCACACACAGGTTAAATGTCATTCATGGGATCTGCCACTGTAGATAACCTTGACGTTCACCGGTGATCACGCCAGGTTTGCAGTCACTAAGATGGCCTTTGGATCCAATGAGGATCCCAGTTCTGCTCTCCACCATTTGTATGACCTTGGACTAGTCCCTTAATCTTGCTGTCCCCATTTCCTCTCCTCTTTATTTTCATTATTTATTGTAATTTTTGTCATTATAATTGTCTTGGGTTATGGGGCTTCGGCACTGGGCTTGGTGGCCGCTTCCTAGTACAAAGGCAGCAGTCGCTGCCCGTGCGGGGCCCCTTCCGTGGCCCTCCCACATCACCTCCTCTCCACTTTGAATGAACGTTCCACCCACCTTTCTGCTTTGTCTTCTCACCCCTCTACCTCGCACGATTAACTCTGCAGCAGGACGTGAATCCTCTGGTTTTAGAACAGCTATTTTCTGATAACTTCAAATATATCCTGGTTGTATCCACATTCAGCTTGGTAGGCGCCTTCATAGTAGCTCAGGGATTAATTGTCTGCTGCACCAAATCGTATCTTTTTTTCCCGTGGTCATGTGCTCCCTGATAGATGAGTGACTCTTCTTAGCCAGCAGCATGGGCGGGGAGGGAGGGAGGGAGTGTCGGCGGAGTGTGCATCATCGCTGTTCACAATTGCATAGTGCCCTCCTCCCTCAAAAAAAGAAAAGAAAACTTCTCCGGGTGTTTTCAAAGGAATTATTTTATTCCTCCGCAACAACAAGGAGTGGGAGTCAGAACAAATGAAGAACTGAGCTGCCAAGACATTAGATAACTCGCCTGTAATCACCCCGTTACCACTGAGGGGTCTCCTGGGGCTGCTTTCCAAGTAGTGGTTTTCTTGCCACCTTGTCATATGTCACTGACGGTGTCAGCTCGTGCTCTCGGGAAAGAGAAAGCAAAGTGACTAAACAAAACGGACACATCTTGCAGGCTGAATGGCCTTTTTTTTTTTTTTTTTTTTTTTTATGTAGAGGGGTATCTCTGGCATGGTAACTAGCAACACGCCATGTACTTGTAGTTGTTCCCGCTCAGGCGATGAAAAAGATGCTGTAAAACTAAATAAGCCCAAGTGCCTGCGTGGAGGGCCACAGTCCAGGTTCATGCGCATCCGGTGCAAAACATCACAGAAGCTGATTTTTTTCCAGTAACCACTGTGTGTCTATAGCAGATTTGAAGGCAATGTTCTATGCTCTGAATTCTGCTGGAAAGAAAATTCTTTTTTCTTTCCTATTTTAAGTAATGTTCTTTTGATGATCTTAAGCTCCAGTAGTTTTTAATGATTAATGAGTAATATGCTTATTTTAGTGCTGACCTAAGAATGCATTTTGTTCCTCAAAAAAAAAAAAAAAAATTCAGCAGATTAGCCACAACTGGGCCATGTGCTCTTTAAGGAGTGCTCTCACAGGTGTGATTGAGCAGCTTCTTGGGGTGTGCCCAGTAGGGCCCGCACAGGAAAGCAGCTAGCCAGGAAAGAGTCGCTGGCAACCGGACTTCTCGGACCATTGCGGTGAGGCAGCCCCGACACTGTTCACCTTAGGAAACCCTTCCCTTCCAGAGGCAGACTTTAAGTACAGCTTTGAAATCTATTTGCTTGATCATAGTGTTACAGCTGTAGAATTATTTTTAAAGGCACTCAAAGGTATATTGAATTCTAAAAATGGGTTATATGTTTACATATGTGAAAATGTATTTAGCACGAAAAGCTTGAGGATCGGATTTCTCTATTTAGTTGTGTACGAATTGTAGCTAACTCAAAACAGTGACCAGGTATCAGATATTGAAAAGCTGTCCTAACTTCCTGGTTCTAATGATCCCAAACTACCTTTTTAAAAGTGAGCAGTGAGGAGACCAAAAAGGGTAAGGACCCAGGATTCTTCCCTAGCCTCAGCCTGAGCCAGCAGGCTCCTCAGGTGAGCTGCTAACCACGCTCAGAGCGTCGCTACTTTCGAGGTCGACAGTAACTCGGAGGGAGATTTCCTGGTCTGGGGACATCCCAAGAAACTCCTCATGAAATTAAACAGCTGCAGGGTTCAGAGTTCCAAATGGGTGAAGCATTTCTGAAGTTCAGAATACTCACAGCTCCCATTTAGTAATTTTGCAGACGTTGTTCTTAAGTGCACTGTGCACGTCCCTCAGCGTGGTTATCATCGTCCCCATTTTATAGAAAAGACACTGAGACAGAGAGTGAGGACCTTGCCCAGGACCAGAGCCTGCCAGTGCCGGAGCTGGGATTTAACGTCAGAGCCCTCGGCCTTTCGGCACGCCTCTGCATGTGAAATAAACAACTGGAAAAGCAACGGTAGCTACAACACAGGACCATTAGATTCCCAACGCACAGAATCCAGTGATTGGGAGGGATTTCTCAAGTGGTCTGAGACGGATACTCTCGAAGTATCCCAGAGATGGGGGAGAGTATTTAGTTAATCGTTAAATGTCTTGCCCTGCATTTTATTTCCTGATGTTCTCTTAATGAAGAGGAAACATTTTCATTAGATGGTATTAAGGTTGAACTGGTAGCTTTTTTCTACTTATTGAAGAATTTTAAGTGAATAACTCAGCCTTATAAAAACTGTTCATAAACCTCTCACTCCTGTCTTCTCTGTGTGCACGTATATATAATCGAACTCCACGTTCTTTTCCCCTCTCCTCACTATTCCGTGTTCACTTGTCCATGTGTCTAAACTCGGCTGTTTATCCATCTGTGCTCCTTTTCCAGACGTCAAGGTAGGACGGTAAAGTGATGCTCAAAAATGAGTTTTTCTTTGCTCATAAGAAAACGTGAGAATTAAGGTCACTTAGAATAAACACACCTTTTATTCTATTTCTCGTCACTCCTCAGCGTGCCTGAAAAAGTTATTGGCAAGGGATGTGTATTCAAGTTTTCACCAAGACAAAAACGCAAATTTCATTTCAGAGACTCTCCTTTGATTTTTATAACTAAATTTTATTATCATTTTTTTATTTTTAGCCTCACAAACTGGAGTGTTTACTCTCATGAAATTCTTTTTTCCTTTTCACCAATCTTTTTTTTCCTCATACACAGTTGTACAAAACATTCATGAATTGTTGGGAACATTGCAGGAACTGTGGATTCACATTTGAAAGAGAAGTCTTTCATTGCAGCTGCAGCCCAACTGCATACGCCTTCGACGCGTCCAGTGTTTAGTCTTTAGGGAAAGTGAGTGAGCGGATGAGAACGTTTCAGTTACTTACGTTAGTCAGAGGGGAAGCTTGAGACGGCTTCACAGACTTTCCCCAGCACGTCCCCATCTACGCTTTCTCTCTGCACCTTTCTTTCTGGAAAAGAGAAAGCTCATAGTAATGGTGTTTAACAGGATTTGACTTCAGATCCACCCTGCGAGAGAATCAAGGGAGGGAGAATGTCCTGTGTCCCGTGGGGGAACCGGTGTCACGGGTGGCTGCTGCCACTGAAGTTCTCCCCCTACAGGAATAATAGTGACAGTGAAGGTTTGAGTTTGTGAAGATAGCAAAGCTGGCTTTGTTTTTTTTTTTTTGGAAGAGCTAGCATTTAAAAATTAAATGTGAATTGGCAGTCTCTAAGACTCCAACTAAATGCCAGTTATGTAAAGGATAAAATACAGGTACATCTTAGAGTGTGGTTGCCTGAGACTTGGGAATTTGCCCGTTCCCAATTCCCCTAAAGAACAATAATGAAAAGGAGGACCTGTGAAAAGATACTGCGTTCAGCATTGCCTAGTACCACGAAACTCCAAATAGGCAAATGTTTGTGGAGGGAAAGAGCCTCCCAGCACTCGGCACCGCCCTCTAGCACAGCAGCTCACCCTTCTTACTGTCGTTACTTACCTCCATGTCTGTCTCCCCTAGAGTGTGAGCTCCTCGAGGGCAGGAACCCCGTTTTTATTCATCTTTGTGTCCCGGTGCCAAGCACGGTGCCTGGCTCATGGTAGGTGCTCACTAAATGTTTGTTGAATGAATATAGCAGTGCTTCTTGGGTTGGTCAGCTAATTTCTTTTTGTTTATTTTGTTGGGTTTTTTGTTTGTTTTGCCCAGTATTGTTAATGCTTTTAGTAGACTGAAGAAAGGGAAGAGCCTTCTCAACATTCTGTATTTAACCTTGGCTTTCGTAGGAATCATCCTTCAGTCATAGTGCAGCCTGGAAAGAGACCTCTACCTGTGGAGTCTCCGGATACCCAGAGGAAGCGGAGGATACACAGATGTGATTATGACGGGTGCAACAAAGTGTACACTAAAAGCTCCCACTTGAAAGCACACAGAAGAACACACACAGGTATTAGACTTCCTTCGTCTTTCTTCTTAAGAAGTATTAGAATGGAACGCTAAAGACGAAAGTTCTGGCTTTCAAAGTTATTATAATAAGATTTTTTCAGGCATCTTGAAAGTTATCCTAGTCAACTATAGATATCTCTGTTAGTCTTAAAGAGTGAAGGTTTTGGGAAGTTAGAATAGACTGAAAGCGATCCACGTAACAAGGTCCTCACAGTCCCAGCTCTGCACTCTAGGAAGGGAAGGAGGACGGGATGGAGCCTTCGCTGCGGCAGCAGAGAAGAAAGTGCTTTAACTATCGGATGTGGCCTTCATAGGCGCTACTGTTTAACGCACATCGTCAGATTCCTGAGAGCAAAGCACTGCCCTTTGTGCAGAACAGATGCACGCAGCGGCTCAGTAGCAATGGAATCCAAATAGATCATCCTCGAAGGAAAGGAAGGTGGAGAAACGGGGGCGGGGGTTTGTCTCCCATGCCATCGTCTGCCGCGCTTGTTTTAGGGTGTCGTCCACCTTGCCTGGATTAGACATAGAGAGTGCTAGCCAGGTCATGCAAGAATTGTTGCAGAGGTGAAGAAAGCGTGAAATTGTTCTTACTGCCTCTGAACATGGTAGCACATCTGAAGGAAATCACACGGACACGTTACCCCCAGCCTGAGTGCGGTCAGCGTCGGCGACTGATGCCCAGTAAGGCTCGTCTCGCTGCAGACTCCTGGATGTGACATTTTAGTTTGACAGCAACTTGCCTCTGTGCATTTTCCCTAACTCGGAGCTTAGATTGTTTTTCTGAGTCTTGTGAGTCATTCTCGGAATATTTATGAAGGGAGGAATCTGGGGCTTGGAAGAGAAGGCAGGAGAGTGTCTGGCAGTGCGGAAGTGGAGCTCAGCTGAATCCTGGGGAGGCAGAGGAAGCTGAGGGAAAAGCAGCCCGCATTCCACTGTCGCTTGGCTTGGACACAGTGCTACCCCGGAGAAATCTGAAGGTGGCGGCCTGTGTTAGGAAGAACACCAAAACAGCAGCACCAAATCAACTCATAAAAGGAACCCTAGGGCTTTAATGGGACCCAAGAGGTGGATGTCACCGACTTCCAACCTACGGTAAAAAAGACATTGACTATTTAGGTGACAATTCAGATGTGGGAAAAACGTGTATATTCTGTACGGCGAAACAGATAATACAAATTCTGAATATAGCATTGAAATGCTAAGGAATAGCAGTCCTGCAAGGTTTCTAGAGAACAAGGGGTGTTAAATGGAAATAACTTGTGACGCTCGTTACTAATTTAAACATGTAGGATTGCCATAAACACCCTTTTCATTTGTAGGGGTCTTCATGGTGGCCCTGCCTGTCACTCCCCCATAAAGGGTAAATTCCTCATCTGTAAATTATCTTTAGAGGGGGCTGCAAAAATGTAGCTTTGAACACATGGGGAGGAATTACTATATTTTTAGTACTTCTGCGTTAAAGCAGTATACCTAGGCATAATCGTTAATTGGCCGAACAAGAAAACAGGATAGTTCAGTTGATAAGAGACTTCATATTTTTAGAAAACGATTGAAGAGTACTACAGAGCCCCACAAACTTTTGATTTTCACTTCTCATTAAAGAAATAGCACTGCGTATAATTCAGCACCCAGGTGGGTTTAAGACTTTAGATGTACAAATGCAGTTCACCATGTGTTAATTAAGTCATTATTTGGTGGTAGTCCCTCAGAATGGATTTCAGTAACTTTATGTTTTAAGAACTCTTAGAAATCTTCTCCCACCTTTTTTTTTTGGCAGAGAGCCAAATAAACATTAAGAGAATTAATTCATTTTTTTCTTCCTTGTCCTATAGTGGTTTATAAGGCACTGTGTTGTTGAGGGACAAATGTATGAACGCATCTTGGAAATAATATTTCTCAAGCATTAGCTAAGAAATCTTCACTGTCTTTACAGGAAAATTAAACAATTTTCTTTTACCATTTTGCAGGAGAAAAACCCTACAAATGTACGTGGGAAGGATGCACATGGAAGTTTGCTCGGTCTGATGAGCTAACAAGACATTTCCGAAAACATACTGGAATCAAACCTTTCCAGTGTCCAGACTGTGACCGCAGCTTCTCCCGTTCTGACCACCTTGCCCTACATAGGAAACGCCACATGCTAGTCTGAACGCCTCCGTCTCCAGCCTCAACACGACCCCCACTCACCTGGCTCTCTCTCTGTCCTCCCTCCCATTATCTAACACATTTTTTACATGTACATTTTAATTTTGATTCAGCTGGTCTGAATCTCTGAATTTATATCATTCACAACTTCCATATGGTCAGTAGTAGATACTCTCTAATCCTCCCTCTCCTTACCACGGGTCAGACCTAAAGAATGTGAACACTTTTTTTTTTTCGGGGATGCTAAGCAAACCCTTCTAGATACGTTTAATGTAATGAGAACAAGGGAACATGTAAATTAACATAGCCAGCTGTCGGTTTCTCCATGTATTCCTCAAAAGAATGTCAAAGTAAATGTATTAGAAATATAGTATCCAGCCTGCTAGTCCTTGCCAGAGACATTCTGTGCCCTGCGATCACATTTTATTCTTGACAGCCGAAAGGAGGATGGTCTCTTTCACCGGTTAGCTAGAAGTACAGCAAGATTTCAAGCTAGTACAGTCAATTCTTCCATCGTCCTTCACAAATCTTGCTTGTCAGCCCGGAGTTATCACCTCATCTGAATCAAGTTCTTTGCCCTCCTTTGTGCCTGCAGCCCATGTGGAGATCTTTGCCATCCCTGGGAGATGAGCCAGAGCTTTGGTTTAGGTGGGCGACGTGTCCCAGTTCGAGGGATGGACGCTGTGCTTGCGTGGCCTGGAGTAGGAGCAGGGGCCACTGAGCTGGGGAAGCCGGGGAGGCAAAGGGGGAAGCCGGCCTTTCCTCCTGGGCTGGGGGTTGGTGAAATTTCAGCATGTGGTTAGCTGTGCCGGGCGTTCCTGGAGCTTCGGGCTCTGCGTGCTCCGCTGTGCAGAACCATGCGTAAAGCCAAATGCCGATGACGTCATCCTTGCCACTATCTCCATTCCTACAATGTCCTTAACAGGAGATTGTCAAGCATTGATAGTAGGGACTCCACGAAAATATTTGCCTAGTAACAGTAAAAGATCTTTTGGGTAAGAGTATGGATGGTCTGTCTTTTACCTGAACCTGCATACAGCTTTTTTGTAAACAGGGAACTGTTGAGTGGTACTCGTATTCCCGTATCAAATTAATCATGTAGCTTTTATACAGAAACTCTTCTGTGTGAGCTGTAAGGTGCCAAATTGGCTGTCATTTGTGTTCATGACACAGATCATAAAGAAGCATCTGCTAATGCTTTAGTAGATTCATTGAATTAAGCCTGGAGTGACACTATTTGTAAATATGATTAGTTGTGAAGCACACATACCTTTATTTTGGGGCTTTCTGAAAAATACAGAAAACCACAGATCAGGGATTCACATACATAACTCAAAAATTCCCAAAAGTTTACTATTAGAGCTGGCAATTTCCTATCACTGTCAAGTATCAGAACAAACTGAAAATAATGACTCATGTGTATGTTGAAGATAAATAGCACCATCATTGGAGCAAGTTTTTCAAAAGCAGGCTTTTGAGCACCACAGTCCATGCCAATAAAAATGATTCATGCATAGAAATGCCGTCGGTCCTGAATTTGAAGAAAGTGGGCAACAGTGGTTAAATGTAGGTGCGCATAACCAAATGCACCTTCATCCCTCCTTAATGAATCGAGGAGAGAAGAATGGAATTCCGAACATTCATCCCAGCCACAACTCGGGATCCAACACAACCTTAACTGGGAGGAATACATTGTTTAACCGTTTTTAAAACATCAGCGAATGGGTGATTCTAGAGGCCTGTGAATTTTGTGGGGAGCTTGCTTTGATGGCCCTACATCAATGAAAATTGTAGGGACTGTGTGTACCTGAAGGGTGCCACTCAGCCCTGTGAACCAACTGAAAGGAAATGTAGTTGAGAAATGCAGAGAAGTTTGTTATCTTGGCACTTGGTTTTGATTTTCTTTCTTTTTTCTTTTTGTTTTTTTTTTTTTAGCACTGCAAAATTTATTTAGAACATAAAACATCCTAATTGGGCTATTTTTTTTTTCTTCTTTGCAACTAAGACATGAATTGAGGGATAAAAATGGCTCTTTGAAAAGTAGATACTGTCTGTATTGTAAATGCTTAATCACATTCATGCCCAAGTGTTCATTTCTTGAAATGCTTCTTCCACAACACGCAGAATAAAGATGGAATGCAAGGAACTTTTTTGTTATGGTGGAAAATAACTAGCTTATGTGTGTTCCAACGCATATAGGGGGGAAGGGGACAGAAAGGATAGAACTGATCTTTGAATCAGCTTTGAGTCTGAGTTTAGTTAATAGAAAGCTTCAAGAGTTCTCATGAAATTTGATGCATTTGCTATAGCATATTTAAATTTTGTTCAAAAGGTCAAGCAAGACCCTGCAAAGACTCTTACACATTGCACTTACACGTTGCGAAGACTCTTGCTGAGATTATATTAACAGTTCGTTAACAAAGATCCAGAGTTTCCAACTCTGGAAAAACAGCCCACAGAGGCCATTCTCTGTTCCCATGCTGGTCAATATACTTTTATTGCCAATTGGCCATCACCAAATTCTTCTTATATATATATTTGTATTTTACTGTGGTAGTTGAGAAATTTAGTCTCTTAGCCACTTTTAGCTGTTACTGTGGAAGACCTCAAATATGCGATAAGATGCCCTTGAACGTGCGGTTTTAATGACGCGCCGTGTCACCATCCGTGGTGGTTCTAACTGCCATGTTTTACATTGACAAGAATGATACGTAAACGTGAGGTTGGAGTCGTGAATTTTGCTTGTTACAGCGTTTCTTCAGTTAGTACCCTTCAGAGAAGTCAGAATTAAATCAGAATCCATCCTATTTTAGAGTTTTAAAATGTGAATCTACATTATAAATGGGCATTAACATCCTAAATCACTTGGTTTGGAGAATGCGTTAGCAGCATAGCTCTGTTCAGCCAAGGAGACGCTAGATACACAGAAGTTTCAAGAGCCTTGGAGCAGGGCTACAGGGGAACTATATATGAATGTGTATATTTTGCTAAACACACATCTGCACTATCAGTATTGCACTAATGTGGAATTTGAAAGATTATATGCTGATACTATGTATCTGCACATCATTCCTGATTAGATTGTTTTAAAGACAATCTTAAAGATTTAAGGTTTTAAAATAATTTGGTTTGAAAATACATAGTTGTCTTGAAGGAATTGCTGTAATACATGAAGTTGCTCAGAGTTGTCTTTATTCTCTTGGTCAAAGTTAATTTCTAAGTGATTGCAAATTCACCTAAATAATACATTTAGAAAGCCATTTTACATGCATTAAATGAGGGCTACAACAATATTGTTTTACAAATACTAGCACTTTTTTTTCTGTTATGTACTTAGTGTTAGAGGGTCAAAATAATCTTTCTGCTTAGCATCTCTTAAACCATACCTGCAAGTATAGCAGGATTATTACATTTACAGTATACTTTAATACTTGTATAAACTATGCAGAAATTTTTAATAAAGTGTAATATATTTTATAAGCTAATAAGACTGAATGGGTAAAGGTTTTTAGCATGCATTAGTATACTTGCAAATACTGAGACATTTTGGTAATCTTTCTTACTAAAGATGTGAATGTTTAATGTACCTTCTCTGTTTCTACTCTGTAGTCCAATGGGAATTCAGTAATGACATTTTGTCATGTCAAACTGTGAACATAAATTTGTACTGTACAGTCCTCATATACTATATACAGTATGCAATATATGTATTATATACTTGTTAATAAAACCATCAGAATATTGAGTGTGACCATGTGATTACTATATATGCAGTGATCACTAGGAACAAATCTTAAATGAGCAATGCAAGAGCCCCTGCTTAGCAATTTCAAAGTAAATCACTCTTTGATGGGTAATCATTATTTAATGGAGGGAAAAAAAGATCTAACTGGAAGATGCACTAAAGTAATTAACTCAGCCCTAAAGCTATGTCTCTGGTTTTTCTGAGAACAGCCAACAAGGAGTCTTCTAAGCTCAAACCATAAAACTACAGAATATAATACCTAGTGCATTCTTAAAGTGTTTTACTTAATTGTGGTTTATTACCCCTACCTGCTTCCAAAAAGATTTTGCAGTGCCTTGTATGAAAAGACACATATGTAAATCCTTTAAATTTTTCACTAGGGTAATATCAGGGTTCGTATCTTGAGAAGTAGGGAATTAGGAGTGGGACAGTAACTGCATTGCAGTAGATAATTCTGGATAAATACGATTATATTTCAAGCCTTTGGTAGCCGTGTCCGTGGACACTGCAGTCTCTTCAGCATCACAGGAACAAGCAGTTTCTGATAAGCATTTAGAGTTCTTTTGTTTAAGACAAAATGTAATAACCTCTCCTCTCTCCTCTCTCCCTCCTAATGTAATTGAAACAAGATGCTGATTTGTTAGATCTCAGCAGCTTCCCACAGCCTGGACTTATTTTAGCGAAACGCGAAATAATGTGTGGCTGGCACTGAACCCCTGACTCAGCTTCCCGGGGTGGGAGTGGCAGCCGCTCAGGGGAAGGCGAGGCTACAGGCCGCTCCGGGCCCTCCCCAGCCTTCTCGGCCCTTCGCTGCTTCTGTGCCGAGGGGGCCCAGCGCAGGCACGAAAGCCATCGCGTGTGACTGAGACCCTGAAGCAGCGTCAGCTTGGCTTAGTCCCGTTGACCGCTTGGCTTGGCTTAGTCCCGTAACCCTTGCACTGTGTTTCTCGTAACGTGACCCTTGCCAAGTTCAAAATAAGCCCATCGTTCTAGGAGGAATTGTACAAGCTGTATTCTGCCCAGGAAAATGACCAAGGTGTGACGTGGATTCTATGAGAAACTAAATCTTTGAGGAATGGTTAAACAAAGCAAGGATATTGGACACAAAAAAAGATAATACATAGCCACTGCTTGCCCCTTAAATTCGCCCCTCTGTCTCGGGATCCAACCTACAGTGGATTGAAAATACTCAGGGTAAAAAAAACCAATAACAATAACGGTACAAAATACAAATAAAAAGCACACGGTACAACTATTTCCATAGCATTTATGTTGTATTAGGTATAAGTAATGTAGAGATAATTTAAAGCATAGAGGAGGTTATGTAGAAATGTCACACCGTTTTACATGAGGGAGAGCATAGAAAGACGTCGGTGTCTCCGGGGGTCCTGAAAGCAGCCTCCCAAGGACGCTGAGGAACAAGTGTGCTCCAAAGGCCGTCAGGTTAAAGGAAGCGGGATTAGGAGTCTTGCTGGGAGACGAGTTATCAATCCTAGTATGAATAAAAGAAAGAAATGGCTCAGTTCAGAGAAGGATGGTGTTAAAAGATAAACTTAGGCACATTAAAATTTTAAAGAGTTTATCTGAGCAGACGGCGATCCGTGGATTGGGCAGTACCAGACAAAAAGCAGCTGGGCTCCACCAAGGCTGCTGGGGGGAGTGTTTATAAGGTGTTCCCAGAAGCAAAACAATTATTTGATTGGCTAAAGTTGACAGTCCATAGTTAGAGGCTAGTTGGGGGTTTCTCTTTGGTAAAAATCTCTCGTTAGAGGTTAGTTGGCGGTTTCTGATTGGCTAAGCTTAAGTTTTATCTTCTTAGGCTATGATCATTCGCTCTGATTTGGGCTTTGGTTTGCTTACACAGGAACCCAAGGCACTGGAGCTGTCTCAGCCTAATGCCTTCCTAATTAATTTGAACAATGGGTTGAGATGGTAATAAATACATATAGATGTATGAATTAGATCATTAGGGACCAGAGTGACAAGAGTGTATGCACAAAACAATGAATTGTTCTTCAAGGATACGTTCACTTTAAGATGTGTAAACCAAACCTGCTACCATTTCTTATTGTCCGAGCAGATCTTAGTCCCAGTAGTCAGCAACGGTGCTGTATGCAGAGTGACTCCCAATTTGGAATGACACATGCTGTAAAAAGACTCAGGAACTCCATCAACCCAAGGACTCGGCATCTAGAGAACTCTGGGACAGGAGGCTCTTGGGGACTTTCGAGCCTCACCGATCTGCTCCAGAACAGATGTCATCTGCTGCAAAGTCCAACAGCTTGTCTGGCAGTTGCACACCAACAAGGCTGTGCTCACGTGGTCCCTCAAACTGAAATCCCACCCGCACGCTCAAACCAGCTTCTCCTGCATCGTCTTCAGTACCTACTTCTTGCTCAACACACTTGATCCTGCCCTCTCTGAAGTCGCTCATCGCACTCTATTTTTTTCCGTACTCTCTTCCTCACCAGAACAAGATCCCCACGGCTGGCTGAGACTCGTCTACCTTTGTGTCCTCACCACACACGCAGAGAAGGCATCGTTAGATAGTAGTCTGGGAATAGCCAGGTCTGAGTTCTGCTTCCCGCTCTGGCACTCACCTCCCTCTCGCCCTTCCCAGCCAGCTGGCCACCTCTAGGCCCCTCCTGAGTCTGTCCTCTCCCGTCCCTTGCCAGCACCCTGCCCCAGCTCGGGCCTCTTTGTTTCCCGCCGGGACTAGCCCAGAAATGCCCTCACTCTCTCCCTTCAGTCATCCTCCTCCACCAGGTGCCAAGACCGTCCTTCCCAAACTAAGGACTGGCCATGTTACTGCCCCTCTGTTTAGAATCCTTCCAGGGCCCTCACTGCACCTGAACCTGGTTATTCTTAATTCGGCCCCATCCCCTTTGAGCACTCATATATCATCAAACTTTTGTTTTTCTTTTCCTTTTTTTCCAAGAACCTTCAATCACTTTCCATACTCAGCAACTTCCATGGGTACACAAGGCATTCAGGGAGATACTCACCAAACTCTTACTCATCTTCCAAAACCCTATTCAAAAGTCACCTCTTCTTTGGGCTTTCCTTGAATGAATTCCACTCCCCTTCTCCATGGAGATACTGTCTCCCCAGTTCCTTCTGTGGCCCCACAACCCTGTGATTTCCTAAATTATTAGCACATGTCCCCTGCATGGTCAGTTTGCCCATCTGTCTCCTTCCTTCCCCAGATCTCAGACCATCCTCACATGATTCTACTCCAGGTGCCCAGTGTCCATTCCTCAAGGACAGGCACAAAGTGCACCGAGGTGTGTGTTGGGAAGTGTGCCAGGAAGGTATGTTAAATGAGCAAGTGGGCAGTAATAGCTAACATTAATTGAGCACTTACTATACGTGCTGAACTATTCTAAGCACTTTGCAAGTACTCATGTAACTCTCAGCACTGTAATCTATTATCATTCTCTTTTTACAGATGGAAATTGTGGCACAGAGGAGTTAAGTAATTTACCCGAGGTCACAAAGACAGCAAGCGAAGACCCAAGTTCGAATCCAGAGTGTGCTCTTGAAACTATTAAACACAGGTCTCTGGTCTGGGTGGCCTCCTGGCCATTTTGGTGCTTCCTCTAAAAATTCAGCTCACACAGGTTTGCCTTTGCCCATATCGAGCCGTCTTCGGGGATGCCCTCCCACCATCCAGGCCTCACTTGTCCATCCCCTGACTAGGAAAGTACTGCTAGTTCTTCGGCACTTGCACAGCCAGAACTCCCCAAGTGGTGAAGGAAGGGGGAAATTTGCTGATTTCCATCAATAAGAGGCTTGACATATTTTTTTAACTGTTAGGAAGATTGTATAATTTACGTAACATAAAATGATTCTTTTCAGTGTATATCCCAGTCAGTTTTGACAAACACATACAGTCATGTAATTATCACAATCAAGACATAGAACAATTCCATTCTTCCCTAAAATTCCCTCACACTCCCACGCTCCTTTGTAGTCAACTCCCACCTATTTTATTTCCCTGTACTTCTGTCTCATGTGTGTCTAAGCCTGTCTTCTACTGCATAGCATTATGTATTTGAGATCAACTATGCACTTACACATACTAGTAGCTTATTCCTTACAATGATTGAATGTGGATATACCACAAAATGTTCATACATTCACCAGTTGAAAGATATTTGGATTGTTTCCAATTCGAAAACATTTGAGGCAATTATGCATAAAGCTACCATAAATATTTGTGTACCGGTATTTGTCTTTTTTGCTTGATTTTGTTTTTGTATTCATTACTCTCAGGTAAATGCTTACAAGTGGTATTGCTAGCTTGTGTAGTAAGTAAATGTTTAGCTCTTTAACTAAAGAGCTAAACTCTTTTTCCAGATCACTGTACCATTTTGCATTTCCACCAGCAACGTCGGAGAGTTCCAAGGTACCCTGCTACCTTCCCAGCACTTGCTATTGTCAAGTGTTCTGTTTCCTTCAGCCTAATACGTGGAACAGTATCTCACTGTGGTTTTAATTTGCATTCCCTCAAGACTTACAGTGACCATCTTTTCATGTGCTTATTTGCTATCCACCTGTCTTCTTCACCGGAGTGCCTGTTCAAACCTTTTGCCCATTTGTATTGGGTTGTTTGTTTTCTTATTATTGAGTTTTGAGACGTTGTTATACAGTCTCCATGTAAGTCCTGTTTTGCTAATGTTTTCTTTCAGTCTGTGGTTTATCTTTGCATTCTCTTAACAATGTCTTTGAAACAGGAGAGGTCTTTAATTTTGATAAAGTTGCATGTATCAATTTTTTCTTTTATGGATCATATCTTTTGCGTTCTATATAAGAAATCTTTGCCTAACCCCAGGTCACAAAGATGTTCTCCTCTTTTTTCCTTCTATATTCTTTATAGTTTTCGGCTATACATGTAGGTCAATGATCTATGGGGGGTTAATCTTTGCATACGGTATAATGCATGAGTCAAGGTTCATATGTATGTTCAATTGTTCCTGTACCATTTATTGAAAAAGACTATTGTTTCTCCATTAAATTGCTTTTGCACCTTTGTTAAAAATTAATTAACCATATACGTGTAGGTCAGTTTCTGGGTTCTCCGTTGTGTACCATTGATCTATGTGTCTATCCTTCCACCAAAACCACACAATTTTGATTACAGTAGCTTTATTCTGAGTCTTGAAATAAGTTAGTAGGAGATCGTCAACTTTGTCATTCTTTTTAAAAATTATTCTGGCTGTTTCTAGTTCCTTTGCCTTTTCATTTAAATTTTAGAGTCAGTGTATCAGTTTTACAAAAAAAAAGGAGAAAAAAAAAAGCCTGTTGGGATTTTGATTTGGATTACTTTGAATCTCTAGAACAATTGAATTTTTCAATCCAAGAACATGGTATATTACTTCATTTATTTAAGTCTTCTTTGATTTCTTTCATCAGTGTTTTTTAGGTTTTGTGTACAGGTCTTACACATATTTAATTAAATTTATACTTAAGGGTTTTTTTTTTGTTGTTGTTCTATGCAAGAGATTGGTTTTAACAGGCACCAAGGGAGAGATGACGAGTCCTGGCTTTGAATGAGATGGAGAGTTGAAATTGAGATCTTCCCCATAAATCTCTGGACAGAAGCAAACACAAAACACTTTTAGGAGAACATACTTAACCCATGACACAACCGAGCGAACAAAGCACCTACGGAAACGTACATCGTGGGCAAACTGCCAGCAGACAGTGCAGAGAGCAGGACACAAAAACTCCATATCGTAAAACTGTCAAAAAACTATAAAATATAAGTTTAAAGATATAATAGGATTAATCAAAGCCCTAAGAAAAGGGCTTCTGGTTCCAGTCACAGTATGATTGAATGCACCCCACGCTATTCCTCCTGCTGATCACAACTAAAAACTCTAGAGTAAGACATATAAAGCAACTATCAGTAGACTCTGAAAGGTGAAGAAGAGATGGTTGACTGGTTAGAGAACTTAGGACATGAGGAACAACCTAGCAGTAAGCTCTCCGGGATATTTTCCCGCTTCTATATTTCCTGGTCTGGGAGCTAGAACAACCCACTGCCTGGAACAACTCCAGGTACAGGCTAAAAAGAAAACAAAAAAGACCCAAGAAAAACCCACTCTCAACAAAAGACCAGGAAGAGGACGGCTGTACAGGTTGGACCCCTTTGACTCTAACTGCCGTACTCCACGTAGACAGCACACAAGACGCAGCACCCCACACACTGCTCGCCACCGTGCTGCGGAGTCTGTGGGACAGGACCTCATCAACAATCCCCACTCTGCACTAAGTGAACGTCAGCCAAGTGTCTCCCATGTCCCTTTCCATTGTCCGGCAGGGACAGTGGGAGGAGCCTTGACCATTCATGTTCTGCATGAAATAAACACAAGCAGAGGCAGCGCTTGTCTTCCTCACCATGAAGCACAGTGTCCAGAGACCGTGGGGTGCAGCTCTGTGGGCAATGCCCGCCCAGCACCAAGCCCCAGAGAGACAGCACCCATCCCCCTTCCAACTAGAGAATCGGGAGAGGATCGTGGAGAGGAAAAAGCAGAAGAAAGAGATATTTTAAATCTAAGTGTGAAGCCTCAGGCTCATCTCTGAGTGGCCCAAGCATCAAACTCACCAGAATCAACACAGAAAAAGCTTTGAGAGCGGAACTACAGTGTGGAATACCACCCAGGTTTCAGACTGGCCTCTGAGCAGTGCGCAGCGTGGCAGACCAGAACGGTACTGCAAAGGTTCAAAAACGAAATTAACATTCAAACCACAGCCCACAAAAGTGGGCCCGGACGTGTGCTCTAAATCCAAATGGGTTGACTGCCAGCTAAAACAGGAGGTTTAAACAGGAACCAAAGTCTCATAACAGAATACAGAGAATTTCTAGGACATAATCTAAACTTACTCTGCATAGCAAGAACCAGGAAAATCTCATCTTGTATGAGAAAAGAATTCAATGGACACTAACACCCAAATGACAGAAATGTCAGAATTATCTGATGAAAGTTTTAAAGCAACTATCATAAAAATCCTCCTAAAAGCAATTATGAGCATTCTTGGAACAAATGGAAAACTAGAAAATCTCAGCCAAGAAATGGAAGAAATAAGAAAGAATGAAAAGGGAATTTTAGAAATGAAAAATACGCTATCCAAGATAAAGACCTCACTGGATGGTTCAGTAACAGAATAGATATTGTATTTGCATTGAAAATAGATCAATGCAAATTATTCAATCTGAAGAACAGAGAGAAAATAGGTGGAAAAAATGAACACAGTCTAGGGACCTGTGGCACAATAACAAAAGATCTAACATACATGTCACTGGAGTCCCAAAAGGAGAGAAGAAAGTGTAGGGCTGAAAAAATATTTGAAGAAATAATGTGAGAAAACTCCTCAAATTTGCTGAAAGACAAAAACGTATAGATTCAAGAAGCTCAGCAAACCCTCAAAGGGTAAACCCAAAGAAATTCTCACCCTTGCATGAAACACGATATTGAATTTTTACATTGACAACTACATGGATATTAATACTAGAACTGTAGTTCTATTTTCATTAAAACATTTAATAATATTTCATTTTTGCCAAAAAATTAAACAAAACTTCTCAGCTTCTCCCTCTGTCCAGTCCTGTTTCCCTAACTTCATGCAGGACTTCTTTTTTGAGGGGGCGGAGACATGGGGAGGACAGGGTCTAGCTCTGTTGCCCGCACTGGAGTGCAGACTCAAACTCCTGAGCTCAAGCGATCCTCCTGCCTCAGCCTCCCAAGTAAGTGGGACTATAGGCGCACACCACCATGCCCAGCTAATTTTTTAATTGTTTTGTAGAGACAGGTCTACAGGCTGGTGTTGAACTTCTGGCCTTGAGCAATCCTCCTGCCTCAGCCTCCCAAAGTGCTGGGATTACAGGTGAGAACCACTGTGCCAGGCTGAGATTTCTTTATTATAGATGTTCTTCCCCATTAAACAACATGCAGGGAAATCTCTGTCTCAGGGTACGTTTCTACTGAACCTGACCTAGGCATGCGCCAACTGGCATAGAGGCAGAAAGAAATGGCCCTGTCTCCTCTTTCAGATGGTGGTGTAGTGAGACAGCAAGTGGTAAGTGTGCTGGTAGATATTACTATTATTAAATATACTTCCATTTTACAGTTCAAATAGCTTTAATTTTAAATTTCAGGTATTTAAATATACAATGTAATCTTCACTTGTATTCTTGCCCCAGGTCCCACAAATGTTTAGAGTGGACCTGCTCTTCCCTCTTTATTTCTATTATATTTCCTACTGGTTTTATAATATCATCTTGCACCTGGCAAACCAGCTGAGCTATCTAATTAGTTCTATTACTTTGGCTGATGCTATTGTTTTGTTGTTGTTTTAATAACTGCAAAAGCCACAATAATAACTTTAATTTCCCCCCTCAATCCTCATATCTCTTATGCTTTTCTTTTTTCTTATCGTGTTGGCTAAAGTGTGCAACACCATGTTAAATTAAGCATTAGTAGCATCTTTGTCTTATAATGATCTTCGTGGAGATGTATCTAACATTTCTCCAATAAGCATGCTTTCTGTTACAGGATTTCTTTTTCTAGCTTTCTGTATGTTTTTAATGTAAATAGGTATCAAACTTTAACAACTGCTCTTCTTCATCTATTTAGATACTCATGATTTTTCTCCTTTAAACCATTAAAATGGTAAGTGACAGTCACAGATTTTTTTTAATGTGGAACCATCCTTGCATTTCTTATAAAAAGCTTACTGTGCACAGGATATATAAATATGTATGTTTTAATAAAATGTAAAATTTGGTTAGCTAATGTTTTACTTAGGATTTTGTACCTATGAAAATAAATGAAATCAGGTATTGCCAGATCAAGGTTTCACCAGCTTCATAAACTGTGGAAATGAATGAAGACCAATCAGGTAAGAACAGACAAAGGCTATTATTTATTTAGAGTTTTCTGTGGTGAGGGAGCCAGCCACCACCAGCACTTGCATTTCGGCAGAGACTCAAGGGTAGGAAGAGGAATGGGAAAACTTTATAATAGAAAAAAGGGAGGGCTTCAGGTGTGCCCTGATAGGGGACTGTTACCTGAGGAAGCTGGAGGCAGCTGACTCAAAGCATGATACCCTATGGATAGATTAGAGTGCATATTTAGCTTTGTCTGTTTGGTCCTAAGTTGAAGCAGGTACACAAATTAAGGATGTTGTCAATTATTAATCAAATCTTGGTCACTGTAGACCTATTGTTACAGGAGTTATTGTTTGGCTTCCTGGACTGTTTGGTAGAGATAGTGGTCTGACTTCCTATAAATCTGACTTGTAGATATCGGGCTGATTTACCAGGCTGCTTACTGTAAACAACGGGTTAGTTTCCTGGGCTAATTGTTGTAGGTTGTGGGGCAGAGCTCTATTTTGATACACGGTCTGGCCATTGTTTATTTAATACAGTCAGTCTCAACTGAGTTGGGCAACTTTCACTCTTTTTCAATTTTCTGGAAACTCTAATAATGGATAGATATTCTTCCTTGAAAAGTTTGGTAAAATTCCTCTGAAAAACTGCCTAGGCCAAATCCTGGGCAGAAGATGTCCTTTGAGGTTTTTTGTGTTTTTTTTGAGACAGAGTCTCACTGTGTTGCCCGGGCTAGAGTGCCATGGCATCATCCCAGCTCACAGCAACCTCAAACTCCTGGGTCAAGCAATCCTTCTGCCTCAGCCTCCCGAGTAGCTGGGACTACAGGCACACGCCACCATGCCCGGCTAATTTTTTCTATATATTTTTAGTTGTTCGATTAATTTCTTTCTATTTTAGTAGAGACGGGGTCTCGCTCTTGCTCAGGCTGGTCTCAAACTCCTGAGCTCAAGCAATTCTCCCG
>NW_012146412.1:1854558-1857950 GCF_000956105.1 Propithecus coquereli | reverse complement strand
AATTTCTTGAGGGAACGGCCTAACTCACTTGTTTTCAATCTCTCTTGTTTTTTTAAAAATGTGTTTAAAATTATAAATTTCTTTCTCCATTCTGCTTAAATTTAGTCCCCTACATTTTCACGTACAGGCAGAGTAGTCACATGGAGTAATGCATTTTGCTCACTGCATTGGGCTTGGAGGAGAGGGTAACTGGAGCTCTGTGTAGAAAGGAAGAAATGCTCTTTCTTTGCAGAAAGGGACCGGTAGTTGACTCCTCACAGGCCCTCAGAGTTGCAATCAGCCAGAGCAGGTGCCTCTACCTGATTCAAACAGAGCTGCCAAAGAGGGGAGTAAGAGCGCTGAGCTGGGGCTGTTGCTGGGCGCCAAGTGCTTTGTGTCATGATTTTTCTTTAACCCAAGAGTTCCTCAGTAGTATTTTAGTCTGCTTCCATACTCTGGATCTTATTTCAGTAACATACTGGAGCAGGTAGGGGCCAACAGACCACAGGAACTAAATCGACAAGTCAGAAATACCGTGCACCCTTCCATATACGGGCTTCTGGTCCTAAAACAGGTGGCGCCAAACAATGGGGAAAAAGACAAGCTATTTAGGAAATGGTGTGGGAAGAACTGGATCACTACTTGGGCAGAAACAAAACTGCATTTGCTCTCTTTTCTCATATACAAAGATGGATGTCTGATGTAAAAGGAAAAAACTGAAACCTAACTGAAGAAAATGTAGGAGTGTGTCATTGTGAGTTCTGGGTGAGGAGAGATTTCTTCCACAAGGCTGAACATGTATAAACCATACAGCAAAATGTTGACAGATTTGACGGTATCAAAACTACTGTCTTTCAGCAAAGTTAGCAATAGTTAACAGAACGGAAGAAGATTATTTCCAATATCTATACAAGAACAAAGAGCACATGTACATCAACATCGACAGATCTCAAAAACAGTGTTGAGTGAGAAAAATAGGAAACAATACAGTAGTGCCCCCTTACCCACAGTTTTACTTTCCACAGTTTCAGTTACTAGGGTCCAAAAATATTCAATGAAAAATTCCAGAAAGAAGCAATTCATAAGTTTTAAATTACATGCCATTCTGAGTAGCGGGATGAAATCATGTGTCACTCCACTCTGTCCCACCCAGGACACGAACCATCCCCTTATCCAGCGTGTCCACGCTGTCTATGCTACCTGCCCTTTCGTCACTTAGTAGGTGTCTCAGTTGTCAAATTGAAAACACATGAACAAAAAGACAAACAGAAAACAGAGTATTTGTATATAGGGTGTGGTACTATCCAACGTTGCAGGCATCCACTGGGGGTCTTGGAATGTATCCCCCACAGATGAGGAAGGGACCACTGTATCAATATCACACATCGTTCATATAAATTACATACACATGTACATGCAAAACAAAACTATATGTTTCACAAGAACGTGCGTAAAGTCACAGCTTAAAACACATTAAAATAGGTGCCCATAGGGGTAGGAGAAAGGGAGTAGGATTAGGGAAGAGGGGAAAAAAGAAACCAAGAGAGTTACACCTCAGCTCAGCATGTAAGGTCATCATTATTCTGTCCATGAGTAACTCAGTTCTCTATAGAAAAAAAAAAATCAGGACAAAAAACATTAGTGAAATGTCTAGTTAGCACTGTCACAGTTAACTGTATAGCTTTGTTAGCTGCTTTCCCCCTACTACCACCACCTTGAAAATCCATGTACAATTATGCAACCCAGTCTGGGTTTGCTGTATTTTTTTTTTCAATAAGCAAAAGCTTTCAACCTTACCAATCAGAATTTCCTTCTTATTAAAAATAAAATGGTCGAGCAAAATGCTGAACTGAATATTTGAAATGAGGAGGGAGTCACTTGGCTAATGTCTTTTAAAGACCTCTCTTCCCTAAGAAAGACTGGAGTGAACAACTGGTTGTATTTGAGTTTTTAATTAGACCAAATTTAATATGCTTACAAGTATTTTGCCTGCCAGCCATCGCAAAAATCACTCTGCTGATTTTTACAAGAATTTAATACATGGCAAGACAAGTTCGCTGGAATTAAATAGAAGACTATCTTGCTAAGTGAGAATGGCAAAAAAAAAAATCAAGGAGAAACACAACTTTATTGGAAGGGGTGGGAGGGCAGGAGGGATGGGCAGGCAGCCGCACTGCCAATGAGTCTCCGAAATGCAGCGTCATCTAGTGGGGGCAGGTCCTGGTTTTGTGGAGCCTGACACCTACCCATTTGGTGGGAGGGGACACCAAAGACTTAAGAAAAATAATATAAAAACATAAATGGAAAATCAGTTATAATTATGAATATTTACTTCAAATGAGAAAAGAAGTCCCAATAAACTACAAATTTTAAAACCTAACAGATACATTAAACATCAGAAAATCTAGAAAAATTTCATAATATCTCTTAATGACCTGCCTAACCATCTCTACTATACTTGTTTTCTACCTTTCTTTGGCTGCATAGTCTTTATAGCCTTTCTATGACAACAATTTTGTAATGTTTTTCATAGAAAATCTATAGACAAGTCAATCTTTCCCCAGCATGGATAATTAAAATTTCTTTTTTATTATTAATAATTAGATGCATAAAATGTGTGACTTCACACACAGAGGTACCTGCTTTTGTAGAACTTCTACAGGTTTGTACCTAATAAAAATTCTGATAAAATCTATTTCATGCAATTCCACCAAAAAAGGAGAATCATAGATGATTTATTTGTAAGTATATTTGTTGCATTATTAAGTAGATTTTTGACAAGGAAGAACTTCTGTTTGGACCAGATGTTGATGAGAACCGAGTTCCCTGCTTACAATTGTACAAATCTGGTGGCCAGAAGAGTTTTCTAGGGTTCGCCTCAGATCCTGCACATCAAACCTTGTTTCTCTTCCCTGGCGCATCTGGGCAGATGTCGCCGGACACACACTCACTGCCACACAGCCTCTGGCCTGCAGCCACCGCGCTGCTCAGGGCGCCAGCACGGGGGCGGTGAGCGTCTCCTTCCCGGACACGATTCCCGCACTGGGATGAACTAACAAGGACTCAGCATGGAGGGAACAGGAAACACGTGAATATCCTATTAAACCCGAACGAAACGGAATTTCCTAGTTAATATTCCTTGAGGTGAACCCCCAAAGTGCCCGCAGCCACTCCAGGCACTATGGGCACAGGAAGTCAGAAAGGAAGGACACGGCAGCCTTGACCAATGTGCAGTTACAACGTGTACGGCAGGTCCTCAAATAATGTCGTGTCGTTCCACGTCATTTCGTTGTAAGAGTGACGAGGGAAAATAGTTGATTCCCACCGGGCTTCCGTCTGTGCGGAGCTGGCGCGTTCTCCCGTGACTGTGTGGGTTTCCTCTGGGTCCGCGGCTGCCCCCCCCCCCCCCCCCC
>NW_012146412.1:1841082-1854466 GCF_000956105.1 Propithecus coquereli | reverse complement strand
CCGGCAGCCTGAGCTGTTGGGTCGGGCTCCGGCCGCCCAAGACCCTGAACTGTAATAGGCCGGTAAATAATTATCTTTTTATTAACCTTTCTTAAATGTATGTGTAGCTCACATTCATTTTATTTATTTCAGTGTTTAATATCAGAAGAGCTTTGGTCTTTCTCTAGCAGTTCGGTGATGCTTTCGTGACCAGAAACATGCCGCAGGAACCCGTGCTGTCTGTGTCAATTCGCCTGTGGGGAGGTCGCTTTCGTCGTATGTCGTCTCCTTTGCAGTCGCAGTTCCCAGGAACCTGCGGACGCCGTTAAGTAAGGACCCACTGTCCTGCACATCGCCCCGCCGCGCAGGCCAGGCAGCGGGACAGGCCCCGTCGGGCAGCCTCGCTGGCTTCAGGGTCCATCCCCCTGCGACCCTGTGGGCCGCCGCCCTGGCTGAGCGTGCGGCGCAGCCGCGGACCCCGCGGGGAGCGCCGACCCGGCCCTCGGGGACGCGCTGGGCCGGGGAAAGGCGCTGCGAGAGCGGGAGCGGCGGGCTGGCTGCGGCCGAGAGAACTCCCCAGCCTGAAACCCGTCTCTCCAGAGCTGCTCCCGGCGACCGGCGAACCGTTCGTGCCCTTTTGAAGTCTCCTGGTGTTCCAAGAAATGATGGCCAGGGCCAGCCCCTTGCCCCGCCGCACACCCGCCTCTCTTCGCACTCGCTTTGCGACCGGTTTGAAACAAGGCGCGCACGCGCGGCCCCCTGCCCGCCTCGGAGTCGCCGCCGTGAGGGCAAACGCCGCATCAGCAGCTGAACCCATCGACCGGGAACTGGCCGCCTTTGGTCTCCTCGTGTCCCAGGCAGGAGGCAATGGTCCCTCCCTCATCGCCCACACAGACGGTGCAGGGATAAGCGCCGCCCGCCTGGAGTCCACAGGCAGCTCCTTCAATCCTAAGTATAGTTTTCCATCTAAAAACTAAGCCTGTATTTCTGCGCTGCTGGAGGATGAGACCAAGATACATTTGAATAAGCAAGTGCCAACTAAACAATGTTCTTAAAACAATAACAACCCTTTATTAAATCTCTCTTTTTGACGTCTTCGTTCCTAAGTGCACGGGCTACAAAACAGACTGCCTTTGTTGAGGTTCCTGTTTTGTTCCTTGCCGTCTCGCTCGTCTGGCAAGCTGTTTAACCTCTCTGGGCTTCAGCTGCCTCGTCTGTACAACAGGGGCAGCTTATAACTAGCTGACAGGATTGTTAGGACCCAATGAGTTAGTGTTTGCAAAGCGCTTAAGCGACAGTACTTTGCTCAATAATCATGGTTATTATTTTCATTATATTACTATTTGTGCTTTCAGAATGAATAAGGAGGACAAGCAAATGAAAAGAAGAAAGAAACCCCAGACTTGTTGAAGCTACTGGAAAAGGACATTCTCAAACACTAATAGGCAGATTGATAAAGATCTTTTAGAAAGTAATTTGATAGTGTTTATCAAAATTTAACATGTACATACCTCATTTGTAGGAACCCGTTGCAAACCAATCTATTGACTGGGCAACAACTATCAGGTTCTCCTGGTAAAATTCAATTGACTCAGTGAATAGAGGTAGATGATACAATCTTAATACTAAGAGCCACACACCTCAACTGTGGGGTTCTGATTGGGACACTTCGAATACTAACTAACTGCCCCTAGGGTGCAGGTGTAAGATAAGCATCAAATACACTACTTACACTCAGCGCCACGTGAACTGGCTGAGTTCCATGCTACCTCTTTCTAGCATGCCTTCACAGGGGAGAAAAAAAGTCTTTTTCCTTCTACCCTTTTAGGCTCTCAGCAGGGGCTGTGTAACAAAAGACAGATTAATAAGAGAAAAACAAACAGAAGTGTATCAACAGATGAGTCTCATATATCCATGGGGCCAACGTGGCATATTCGGGCACGGCAAATTCTCCTATGCTTTCCCTTCCTGTACTACAAACTAAAAATTACATGTCCTGGATTCTCTCGTAGCTGAGATTAAGGATGAGAATTAGGTTCCCCCAAAGTCAGATTCAGAAGGGTTCCAAAATATTCCCTTTTTTACTGCTAACGGCTAAGCTGAAGGACATGCTTAGCGTGAGGTACAGACGGCCACTAGCCCAGAATCTGGCCAGCTCACCTGCCCGAAGGGCAACGCAGGACTGGTAGTGGCTCCGCCACTGCGGGTGGCGTTTAGGGTACGTTGAAGCAGAGGGGAATTTGGGTTTCTCGCAGACAGCTCACTCCCAGGAGGAAAAAAGGGGATTCCTGAGCTGAGCATGCCCAGGATTTTGCCCAAATTTGCCAACCAACTTAAGCCACCCCCTTCCTCTCCCAGCCACCGCAGAGAGAGGAAGAGAGAAGCCAGGGGTGTCGCAACTTCACCCTGGGGAGAATCACCGGGGAGGATGAGAGGGTTCACCCTTAACAGGCACCTTTCGGCGGGAAGTCTGGTGAAAAGGGGCGAAGAAAATTTTCCAGGTCTACTCCATATACTCCCACTGTTTAAAAGTAATTTTTGTAAAGATACTGAATTCATGTACAATTTGTGTAGTTAAAAAGAAAGAAAAAGAATCCTTTCTCTTCTGTGTAGGGCGGAGTATACTACAGAAGACCAGAGCTCTGCCAAGAAAAACCAGAAAATCTAGATACAGTCATTAAAAAAAAGAAATCTCTCAAAAGCACCAGCGGGCTGGATGAAGCAACAGGAGTGAGGAGGGGCCGGTTCTGGAGAAGGGGGAGCTGCACCAGGCGAGGAAAAGTCCCTCCTGGACGACCCTGTAAAGCAGCTGTCCTCTGTTCTCCCAGCTGCCTCCTGGCACGCACTGCAGTGTGATTAAACGTCCATTTCACTGTGTCTCTGTCTCCATCTCGACTCTAACGCCACGTGGGCAGGGAGAGTGAATCCACCCTGCTCACCGCTGTGCTCCTCTCTCCCAGCGCCGAGCCTGGCCTACAGTGCGTGCTCAGGAAATGCTCATGGGGTGAATTGAATTGAATTGAAACAATAAATGCTTTCTGGCTCTTTCGGATTTCGCGGATTCCAGAGGCACCTGTTCCCCTTGGAGGTCCTGTTCCCTTAAGACTTTGTCCATAGGGTCAAACCCAAGCTCCTTTCTGATAGAACTGCGTCCTCTGGGTCTTGCTCTAATACCTCCAGGGCTTGGAAGTGGGTGGGGCTGGGAGCCTTATCTCAACCCTGGAAACTCCCCAGCCACACCCGAGCCAGCACCCCTAGGCCCTTCTCTCCCCACCCACAGAAGGTCCTGCAGCTCTAACAGAAAGTGTAAGAACTCCTGTTCTGAGGGCCTCTCAGGCATCCACTTTCTGTCCAACTCAACCCACTTCGCAATCTCTCCAGAGCCCTGCAGGTTCAAGTCTACCTGCTTCTAAAACCAGCCTTGGCCACCTCCAGTCCCATTGCCAGGTCTCTGGGCCCACCCCCTGCCCCCACTCCTGCTGGGCCCTGGACACCCACCTCTAGGAGTTGCATGGAGCCCCCACCCTGGAGGAGCCCAGCCCCATGAGCGAAGACCGTAGGGAGGGAAAATCACGACCTGCTGCCTAGTTAAGTCCTCAGCTGCTGGGCATTTTCAAAGTGTCTAAGTGCAGCTTGACGTTCCCAGAACATTACTCCTGTGCATTTGAAGTCCTTTCTTCCCCTTTCCAAATATAAAAAGCCCCAAGACTGAAGCTGGAGAATCTGTGTTCTGGTCCTGGCTCTGCTGCTGTGTGATCCCACACCGGCTGTTTTCTGATGGGACCCTGACTCGTTCGCTCTGGGGCTCGGTCCTTTGGTGTTCCTAGCAGGGACTTTGATTTTCTTCTGAGCACCCCGAGGCTCGCAGGCTCAGGGAAACCCACGGACATGGCCCCCGCAAACTTGAGGGTCCAAAGCCTTGACACGACCACAGAAGCGTGTGGGCCGCGCGGGGCCCTAGAGGGGGCTGTAACCCTCCAGCTCACTCCGGGTTTGTCTAGTCCAGGGGGCCATGTTCCAGTTTGGCCAGAGAAAGCTCTTTAGGCTTTTGAGGCTTCTCCAGACTGGGTGAATTTACCACGTTAGTGCTTAGAGAGGCTTCCTGCGTGCCCAGGGCTGTTGTAGACATTTACATCTGATGGCCATTTCGTCCTCACAACAAACCTGTGGACAGGATGTACTGTCTCCGCAAGAGCCCCAAAATAGGAGGCCTTGGGAGCGTCTCCCTCAGCTAGTCGGGGGGCAAAGCATGGCGACCTGGCTCCCCGGGCCCTGCCCTTACCCACTGTGGCAGTGGTTCTCCTGCAGGCACCCGAGTCGCCTCCTCATTAGTGGCTTAGGCCCCCTGGTCACTTGATTCTGGGTGGCCAGTGCTGAATGCAGGCAGCCTCTCACTGCTGTTCAGTTGCGTGTCACTGGTTTACACCTTAGTCTCATGGATCTGTTCTTCTGGAGAACCCTGACTAACAGAGTACCTATGGGGTGTTCTGGAAACACCTACTTCATAAATGCATGGACTGGATTTTGGTGTTTTGAGTCTCCCTGGACATCAATCTACGGCACAGCTTGGGGGTGGGTTACACCTGCAAATAGCCCATCTTTTTAACTACTTTCCTTGCAGTTTCTCATTGAGTGACATTTTCCTGACCTCTTTTCCAAAATCTGGAAGCAATTTTCCAAAGCCCACTGCTTAGAGGAGGCCCTTCCCCAGAGGGTAGGTACCCCGTAGGTAGATACCCCTACCTACTTACCCTTACCACAGCTTTCTAGTCTCTCAAGGATAAACTGATAACTGGGAAGCGACTCTCCAGTTTGTTTATTTGTTTCATTTTATTTAACGGTCCACTTTAAACCTCAACCTAGACATAGGAATTTTCAAGCAAAATGGGGTAGATGTTTTTAGTTAGGGCCTTCAAAAGAGATAGGAGGTTCAATGGCCCAGCACAATGGCTCATGCCTGAAATCCCAGCGCTATGGGAGGCTGAGGGGGAAGGATCGCTTGAGGCCAGGACTTCAAGGTTACAGTAAGCTACCGTCTCACCACTGCACCCCAACCTAGGCAACAGAGCAAGACCCTGTCTCTTAAAAACAAACAAACAAAAAACCACATAATGCTGGGATCAAATCCCAGCTCTGCCTGCTTCTTTCGGTGTGCCCTAAGCCTCCCCCTGCAGCGGGCCTGTTCACAGGTTGTTAGGAGCCTGCCATGAACTCAGGCATGTGAAATATCAGTAATTGCTTGTACTTACTCAGGATGACCAGGATGACCTTGGGCCAGAAACTGTTCTAGGGCTTTCTCACTTAATCCTCGTGCAACTCAAAGAGGAAGGTGCTGCTAAGTGTCCCGCTTCTTACAGATGAAGTTGAGGAACACAGGGCCTGAGTAATGTCCCCAAGGTCCTGAAGCCAGTGAGTGTGGGTACCAGGACTCACATGCAGCCCCTGGTCTTAACCGCTAAGGGAGAGGGACAAAGTGCCACTGCCGAGTTGCGAGTGCTCAGTAAGAGCATGCTGTTGTTATCGTCGCTGCTGCTGCTGCGCTTGACAGCTGAGGCAAGTGAGAAGCAGAGAACGTGAGTCCCCATAGCTACTCTGTAACAGAGCAGGAACCCCCGGGCTGGCATTCAGAGCTGGGGCGCCAGGCCCTGTGCTTGTCTCTTGACTGCTTTCGCCAAGGCCTGTTCTGGGCAGCCACACCCAGAGTTCTCACCACACCCTGGAGCTCCTGCCACCCAGCAGTTCTCGCCACACCCGGCCTGCTCCCGGAAGGTAACAGGGCCACTGAAGAAGGGCCACATTGTTGTGCCTGCCACCTTGGCCTTGGCCCTGGCCCCGAAGGCCAGGAGGACAAACACTTTGGCTTATAAATGCTGCGAATCAACACAGTGCAAGTCAGAATGGAGGCCTTCTGGAACTTCAACTCACCTCAACTCCAAGCCACTTAGTTCCGAGGACAAATGTCCAGGAACCCGATTCCAGGAGAGAAAACTTCTGCATGGCATCTAGGTGCCACCTTGACGAGAGAGTTTATATTCGGGTGGGGGGAGGTGGGACAAAGGAGTGTCATGTTCTCCTGGGGAAGACAGGAAGTTTGCCACTGTCACCCAGAGCAGAAGAAACTGCCAGGGTACCAATAAAGACCACAATAGTGAGAGGCCGACTGCAAGATTCCTTCCCCAGGGTGCTGGCGGCAGCAACAGGTCGCTCACTGGCTAAGCCTTCACGACCGCCTTGTGTGTGCCGCGCCGAAGACTGCGTGCATCCGCCCCCGAATGTGCTGAACGACCTTGTGAGGGAGATTTTGTAATTTTATTTTACAGGTGAGAAAACCACGGTACAGAGAGGGTAAATAACCTGCCCAGGGGCCGCTCGGCCCATCTGCCGCAGAACTAGAGTCTGAACCGAGGGCCATCTTCCACAGCCCCTCCCTGAGGGCTGGCAGTGGGTGGTTTCTCTATTTTCTCTCTCATTTAATTTTGAATCAGACTTCCTATGACAAAGGAGATACAGAGAAGGGATTACTTTGGAGGGTATCCTTGTCCATTCTGGCTGCCGTGACAACATACCATAAACTGAGTACAACAGGAATCGATTTCTCCCAGTTCCGGAGGCTGCAAGTCCAAGAGCAAGTCCGATCTGGTGTCTGGTGCGTCCTCATGCGGTGGGAGGAGCGAGAGTCTCTCCCGGGCACTAATCCCACGCAGGAGGCTGCTGCTGTCCCCTCCCAGAGGTCTCCCATCACCTGTGGGGCTAGGATTTCAGTGTGTGACTTTTGAGGGGACACAAACAGTCAGACCCAGCAGAGGGGCGGGTCAGGGTCCCCTGAAGCCTGCCGGGCTCCCCAAACAGCCAGGGAACGCCCTGGATCCTGGAGCAGCGTTGGCCTCCCAGGCGGTGACCCTGGCTCCTGCTCGGTCTGGGAGGCCCCCACGAGAAGCGGCGCGCGCTGGCTTTATTACAGAGCACCGCAGGGCGAGGGGCGCCCCGGGAGGCGGCAGGGACCCCTCGCAGAGCCGTTCTCCTCCGCCCACCGTTGCAAAGGTGACGATGCTACCAAACGTGGTCTCCTGGCATCTCTGCCGCTGGTGCGGGTGGAGGTTTGGCCCTTGGGGCGCCTCCTCCTGCAAAGCCTGCGATGACGGTCTCTGGAGAGAGATACTCGGCACAAGCTCCCCGGGCGAGGCGCCGAGCGCGGCGTGGCCCAGGCTGACCGCCGGGCGAGGGCACTGAGGCGTCCGAGCCCCCGCAGGGCCGCCCGGAGCAGCCGCGCGCCGCCCGTCAGTGCGGCCTGCCCGGCACCGCGGCGCGGCCGCAAGCTTGGCCGCACGGGCTCGCTGGGCGCCGGCTCGCCGAGCAAGGGACTGGGCCGTCCCCTGGATTATTCGCACGCGCCGGGTCATTCCTGCGATCGGACACTGTAAACGCGTCAAGAACGCAGGGCCGCGTTTTAAGATCGGGGCTTTCTCCACAGAAGGTCGGAGCGTCGGTTCTCGGCAGCAGAGGCCTCCGCGGGCGCGGCGCCTGGACAGTGCGGGCTCCGGCGCCCCCTGCTGCACGGGGAGGCCCGGACTCGGGGCCTCGAAGCCCAGGGTCTGCCCGGGGGTCCCGACCACCGCCTTCTCCCTCGGGCGCCTCTTCTCCTTCCTGCCCTTGCAGGACTCGACTGCAGGAGCGTAGTTGCTGGTAAAGGCAAGGTACCTTCGTGATCAGGAGGCTTCAAATCCTGCCTCTGCCACTGCTGTGTGACTTTGGCAGGTCATTAAACCGCTCTGTCTCGCCTTCCCCATCTGTAAAATTGGGATGATAATATTATATTAGAGCCTCTCTTGAGCACCTGTGAGACGGGAATGAAATAATGTCTCAGATGCTGAGACATGAGTGGGGTAATGTCTCAAAGCATTTAGAACAGTGCCTGGCACACAGGAGTGCGGTGTTAATTACAGGTGTGTTGACTGTTGCCGTTACCAATGCAGTCGTCATTATTCTCGTCGTTATCAATAAAATCTAAGAGAAAGCTGTTCTTTTCTCTCTCGGCCCTAAGGGTCGCTGCCATGGCCTTCAGGATTCTAACAATCTGGGAGTCGCTAACAGGGAGCCACCAAAGGGAAGAGACATGGTGGAGACAACGGTGTATTTAAAATGCATCCCCCAGTCCATCCCTCGGTAAATATCCCATTAGTGTAGCTGTTGGTCACTCACACCTTGGCGTGTAGTGTAGATATCCATTATCCTAGACACCAAAGGAAGGGAGGAAATTGCTAACACTATTCCAATAAAAAAAATCTTTCTCAAGGGAAAAAGGTAGAATAATTTCCATATCAGGCAGGGGCACCTCCAACGTTTGTTGGGTCTACTGGCTTTCTCTATGATAGCAAAACAATCTGTAGACTGTCTTTTATTTCTACTTTCGGGGAGATTTAATAAAGTTTGATTTCTGAAGTAACAACAAGTAACCCCAACTGTACGATTAGTTTTCTTGAAAATTTGGAGATTGTGATTATACATATGTATGTTCACATACATATACATGCATTATGTATATATACACATATAAGGCATGTATGTGCATGTATGCAAGCACGTATACCTCTACATTCCATTTGAGGCACTTGGCACATATACATATATATTGTGAATATTTTTAAGACTATATGTACATGCATACAGAGTGCCTTATGCATGTTTATGCCACTTCGAGTTGAACGATGGTGGTCATGGGAAGGGAGGCAGACACAGAAGAGGTCGATGGCTATAGGGCTACACAGGGCACTGTATTAAGAAGTTTGGAAGCTGGGCGGGGAAGCTGGGTAGGTGGTAGTGGTGGTAGGGATGATGATGGTGTATCTAAATGATGCATCAGACGGGTAGAAGATTCCAAAAGGTCGATTTCAGGGGTAGCTGGTGGTTGTGGTAGAACCAGCTCTGCCATCCTTTTTCCTGGAAAAACTTGTGCGTAGCATCACTACCTGTGGAACGCCTATCCTGATCCCTGGACCAAATGCCCTCTCTGAGCCCTCATAGCATCCTGTACCGCCCCCACCGCAGCCCTTGTCACTCTCTTTTCTGATCTGTCAGTAGAATGGGAGCTTGATGAGAGTCAGGAGAGCCGTCCTCTTCACTTCTGTATCTCCAGCTCTTAGCACAGTGCCCGGCACAGCAGCGTGCAGTAAACATTTGTTGTGTGGATGCATGAACGAATGGACAAATGAATGAATTAGTAAATGAATAAGACAGAAGCAGAGGGCTACCAGCCTGGAACTGGGACGTGTTCCTACTTGAGTATTAATAGTTCCAGAGGGACAGAGCAAAAGCCTGGGATTTAATATCTGCTGGGGTTTGCCTCCTGGTAGAGAGAGGGATCAGCAGCAACAGCATTTTATTGCCATAGCCTCAGGACAGAAATGAGTGCTCCGAGTTAGGAGTCTCTTTTCCCAGACTGAAGAATCTCCTAATGGACAAGATGCTCAACGAGGCAGCCAAAGGCAGGTGGGAGGTCATTGTGGATGAAGGCATCCCATGATAGCTGAAAACCAGAATACTATCAACACTAGCGTCTGCAATTAGAGCACTGCCATCTACCCACTAGAGTTCAAAGTTTATATCAGCCCCGAGAAGTAGGCATGATTACTCTACAAATCAGGAAACTGCACCTTGAAGAAGCTGAGTGGCCTGCCGGTAATTAGCAGCTCCAGCTCTGTTGGCCTCAGTATTCCCCATGACTACTTGGGAAAGCAGGATTGACAGGGAAAAGGAAGCAATTCTACCTATTGGTTAGAGCAACGCTTGCTGCTGTAACGAACTCTGAGATTTGTGATCCCTCCTGCAGTAGACATGTGCTTCTGCCTCACATGAGGTCTACAGTGGGGCTCCCGATGAGCAGACAGGCTTTCTCCAAGCAGGATTCAGAGACTCAGGCTCCTTTCATCCTGCGGCACCACCAGCCTCAACACAGGACTTCAAGCTGCCGCATCCATCTGCTCCAGGCTGGCAGCAGGGAAAAGCGCACGGAGCATGGAAGGTTTTAGGGATCAGACGTGGAAGTAGCACACAACATCTAATCTCCCTATGGCCAGAACTCAGTTGCTTAGCCAGTGCTCACCAGCCTTGTAACTTCAAGGAATACTGCAAAATATAGAGCAGCTCTTTGCCCAGGAAAAAGAGGTAATGAGTTTGGTAAAGCTGGGCAGTCTCTGCCACAACCCATATCCAACAATCGGGAACATGAGCTTTCAGGATGGCAAAAACACAGGTCAGACCTCTGCTGGGGTACATTACCTCAGAGACAAGCTTGCAGGAAGCCAAACTTCGAAGCTCTGTCTCAGGCTGCAAACATGCTCAAAGCCCTTCTGTAGTGAGCCTTGATTATCTCATGACTTCTTTGGGGAGCTGTTCGTCTCTGATTTCAATAATTCCAATCCTTGGCTGAGTGCGTGGCTCGTGCCTATAATCCTAGCACTCTGGGAGGCCAAGGAGGGAGGATCACTTGAGGCCAGGAGTTCAAGACCAGCCTGAGCAAGAGTGAGACCCATCTCTACAAAAAAATAGAAAAATTAGTTGGGAGTGATGGCATGCTCCCGTAGTCCCAGCTATCTGGGAGGCTGAGGTGGGAGGATCACTTGAGCCCAGGAGTTTGAGGCTGCAGTGAGCTATGATGATGCCGCTGCACTCTAGCCGGGGCAACAGAACAAGACTCTGTCTCCCCGCCCCCACACACAAATAATAATGATAATGCCAATCCTAGCACCCCAAGATCCTAGAGGTAAGCATGACTCAAGTAAGTCCAATCATATTTCCTCATCCCCTCAGAATTAGGGTTTGGTTTAGGGAAAAAATCATGTAATGTAAGAAGCGCCTCTTAGCATGCTTCCCTAACCAATTAGAAGGCTCTTCATTCTCCAGTTATGAGGCTGTAAGGATGGAAGTGGGGAGTGCTCTGGCATCAGGCCTGCAGCCTCATGGAGAAAGCCAGAAGAATGAAGGCAGAACGGAGCGGGGAGGGGAGGGAGATTGACTGATTTGACAGCATTCAAGTCCCTGAATCCTTAAGACTATATTCCTCCCCAGCCATTTCTGGGATTTGATTATATAACCCAATATATTCCCTCTGTGCTTAATCTAGGTCAACTGGAGTTTCTGTCACTTGCAACCCTAAAATTTATGAATTAAGATATCCAACATGCAGACACCAGGAGAGATTCTGGCAGGTAGATGGACTTCAACCACAATCTCTCTTACCTCCCCCAGTCTTTTAGTCCAGTGTTAGCTCTACTCACATGTATTCCCTTTCTCTCTCTCTCTCTCTCTCTCTCTCTCAGACACACACACATACACACACACACACACCCAGAAACCCTTTTGCACCCCTAACAAGGGGTTGAATTGTGTCCCCCAAAAAAGATACATTAAATTTCTAACTTCCAGCAACTCAGAATGTGACCTTATTTGGACATAGGGCCATTACAATGGTCATCAGGTTAAAATGAGGTCATTACAGTGGGCCTTAATCCAGTATGACTGGTGTCCTTATGCAAAGGAGACATTTGGACACAAAGACAGGTATGCACAGAGGGAAGACGGTGTGAAGGGACAAAGACAGAAAATGCCATGTGAAGATGGAGGCAGAGATCAGGGCGATGCGTCTACAAGCCAAGAAAGACCACAGATTGTCAGCAAACCTCTGGGAGCCAGGGGAAGGGCATGGGACAGACTCCTTCACAGCCAACGGAAGGCACCAACCCGCCGACACTCGGATCTCAGACTTCTAGGCCTCCAGAACTATGAGACAATACATGTTTGTTATTTATGTCACTCCATTTGTGGCTCTGTTACCAAAGCCCTAAAAAACACGTACACTTAATTCATCATCACATAACGTGGGGACTTTGCCAGACTTATCTATTCTGGGAAGAAAAGCAGTAGGTATTTGTCTTTGTCCTTGTAAGCTCTCTGGAAAGGTCTTGAGAAAGGCCTCGTCTCCTATCATATTACTATGCACGTGTATGTGTATGTTTCTGCGTATGTACACACTATGCGTGGGGAAATGAATAGAGAAAAAGGAGAAGATTAAGGCAATTTACTATACATATTCTTTGTTATCGTGTGTGTATGTGTGTGTATTAATATTTTGGACATGGGGAAGAAGGTCATCATAATAATGGTAATAATAATTGCCATTTATTGATTATCTACTTTATGTCAGATATTATTCCTGGTCATTTTAAAGACATGGTTTCACTTGGTTATAGGAAGGAAGAAGAGTGTGTCTTAATTTGAATCTCAGTTCTGCTGTTTATTAGCTATTTGCCTTTGGTCATGTTACTTAACTTCCATGAGTCCTATTCTCTCTGTGGAATAATAACTTCTAGTTCATGGAATTTCTGTATAATTAATGCAATAATGTCTATAAGTTGGGTGGCCTATGGCGAGCCTCCTAGTAAACGGTAAATATTACCTTTCATCTCCAGAATCCCCCTTTAGGACAGGCACTTACAATCACCATTTCGTAAATGAGGAAACCAGGTCCCACCCAGCCAGTAAGTGACAAAAAACTCAGTTAGATGCAGCTCTCCCCTGGTGGCTCCAAAGCCGAGGTCTTTCTACCATACTACCCTCCTTGAAAAGGAAGAGATCTAAAGAGCAATAATCGGTCAGTAGTGCACAGTTATATTTTCAGTGAATTTACGGTACATTTATTTGAAATTTCATAGTACAGAACATTTATAAGGTCTCATTTTGTGTTCAACATAAGAAATTGTGCAAATCCCCCAAATTAAAATAAAATCAAGAGTTGCTCGATGTCAAAGCCGCACAATTGTAAACTGTGCCGCGTCAATCCTGAAACAGAAACCCCCTCTTCCTTTTGCCAGTATCTCGTAACCTGTGCCGCTATTCACAGGGCTCAGAACTTCAAGTAATTTTGTTGACAATTGAGCTGTTATTATAATTTAAAATTCTTCTTAAACACCCTATGACCATGTCACATGAGTGTTCGTGACGTGGCAGGGCAGAAAAGCACCGGAAGCGATGTGTTCATTCGACACGTTAGATGCCACGAAAAGGCTCTGCGGAGACCCAACAGCCATTGTGATGTGATGTGCTTATAATGTAGCAGATTAATGTCTGCGAAATATCAGAGACCACGCTGAAGAAATGAAAAACACCATTAAAAGGCAGTTACATACCAATGAGTGCAGATTTATGTACTCTGGAAAATACTCCTCCATACTTTAAATTTATTAATGTTGGAAAAATTGCCTTGAATTACGTAAGTCTCGAATAATGCAACCTCCAGGAATGTATCTGTGGCATAAAATGAGCCCATCCTAAAGTTATTATCACTTACTCCTAGGAACTCAGCACTTGGTAACTCATGGTGATTTATAAATTGAAAGTTTGATTTATACAT
>NW_012146412.1:1810298-1840547 GCF_000956105.1 Propithecus coquereli | reverse complement strand
AGCTAAGGCTTTCTAAGAGGCAAGGAGAAGACATATAGTGGCATGCACTGTTTAGCTAATAATAGCAGGTAGCATTTATTAGGTGTTTTGGTATATCAGGCACAATTCTAAGTACTTTATTAAAGTACATTATTTCATTTTATTCATGTAACAATCTCAGTGTATGGACAAATGAAGAAACTAAGGCACAGAAATGTTGAATAACCTGTCCAGATTATTAATTAGGATATGGCAGAGATGGTTGTTCCGATATCTTTAATTTACTTTTAAATACTTCCATAAGTACAGTATGATGTCATATGTGTTACTCTAGTTAAGTCACAACCTTAACCAGATTGTTAATTCTTTTTTTCCTTTTCTTTCTTTTCTTTCTTTCTTTCTTTTCTTTCTTTCTTCCTTTCTTTTTTTTTTCTTTCTTTCTTTCTTTTTTGAGATAGGGGTCTCACTGTGTTGCCCAGGCTGGTCTCAAACTCTTGTGCTCAAGTGATGCTCCCGCCTTGGCCTCCTGAGTAGCTGGGACTACAGGCGCGCACCACCACGCCCGGCCCGGGTGGTCAATTCTAAGCAAGCATTCCGCTCCAGGTGGTTGTCCGGCATTCTACTTAGGAAGCCTGAGCTGCAGCGGCAGCTACTGTACATGCTCTAGCTGTTTGTTTGTTGACTAGCAGCGACCGTTGCCAGTCAGCATAGTGAATGTCAGAAACAGGTTTTTATTTGTGATCACAGTGGCTTGTTAAATAGCATGATGGATTTTAGAAACGTGTTCTCATTGGAGCAATTAAGGGTATTAAAGAAGTGTGGCTTGGCTAAAACATGTTAGAGGTACCCCGCACAATTGCATGAATGAAATACACGGATCCTTGACTGCCGTAGTCTTCACCCTAAGGGGAAAGCTCTGGGCTGAATCCCTGGCTGGTTCCGTGTATAGCCATGACTCAGAGGATCCTAGCTCACTCTCCATCCAATGCCAGCTGTCAAGCCAACAGCATCCCGTGTCTGAAGGTCTGATGTGTCCGCTTGGAATGTCATTGTCATGCAAGGTGGTAAATGAAGCACCCAAAGGGACAGAGAGCTGGGGCTTCCTCTAGCCTTAAAGCCGAGGTTACAGAAACGGCTCCACACTTGCTTGCTAATACGTTTGCTAAATAAATGAACAAACAAACACACAAATAAATAAATGTGGCAGAATTATAACCTGGAAGCATGGTTGTGAGAAAGGGAGTCACTAATCCTCACTTACTTCCATTCTCTTCTGTGAAAGAGAAACCAAAAGTTGCGTCTGATCAAATTGACTCAGGCGAGGCGGCAATGTGGGAACTGAACCCAGAGCCGTGTGTCTCCAGAAGCGCTGCTCTTAGCCTCCAGACTACAGCAAGACCGATGCTGCTTAAGAATAAGGAAAAGAAAAAGCATATGGTTTCGACCATGGAAACAATGAGCAGGTCAAACAAGGAGGATAACCCAAGAGTCTGGGAAATCACGTGTAGCTGACTTCAAGCAGCGCCGTACCCCACGGCCTTGAACCCTCCCAGACACGACCGGCCAAGTTAAGGGGAGAAAATACAGGCCGCTCTCGGCCCCTCCTGCAGGCCCTGCTGTGCCGCCGCTCCGGGGCACTGTGTCAGAGGCGACCACTATTTTTAACCCTGGAACACCTGGACCCAAGCCAGACTCGGCCGCGGCGCTCTCGAAAGGCAGCTGGACCAGGTGTGTGTCACGAAGCTTGGACGCACTCTTGGGGATCTAACGTGTTTCGAGAGCCAGACACGCACTCTCCTCGGAAGCCCTCGCGTCTGTGGCGGGCGGGGCTGCGTTTCCTGCGGGGCCTCACCGGCCCGACACGGCGGCCACACCCCGTCCTCTGTCCCTCAGCGTCCGGGTCCGGGTCCAGGTCTCCATACTTTCCGGATCCCCTGTTACCCACTCCACGCCCAGTGAACTGGGCCGGAACTAGATTTCGGGCAGAATTTCTTTACTTCCGGCTTGATTGATGAATTATGAATAAAACCACCAAGTTAACCGAAACTCCGCTTGACAACAGAGCGTCTTAAATAGTCACCTGCCTTTCTTCTGCTGAGGTGAAATATTATATTATATTGATTTTTGAAAGGGAAATCAACCTTGAATTTCCTCAGCAACATTCTTAATAAATAAACTTGGTCAGAATGTTTCATATTTTTCATACACAGCTGGATTCAGCTTGATAATTTTTTATTTAGGGCGTTTTCTTCTGTGTGGGATGGCCTGTAATTTTCCTTTCCTATAATGTCTTTGTCAGATTTTGGTACCAAGGGTATGCTGGCCTCTTAAACAACTTGGGAGCCGTTCCATCCTTTTCTAACCTCTGGAAGAGTTTGTTTAAAATCGGTATTATTTCTTAAAGTTTTTGTCGATTTCTCTGGTAAAACCATTTAAGCCTGGAGTTTTCTTTATTGGAAGGATTAAATTGCAGATTCAATTTTAAAATATATTTATAGAACTAATCAGGTTTTTCATGTCCACTTTGACAGGTTATTTTTCTAAAAATTTGTCTGCTTCATCTAAAAAGTTTGAACTTATTGTTTATAATATTATCTTATGATCTACCAAGTATCAAAGATGAGATTTCCTGTTTCATTTCTGATATTGGCGATTTGGGCCTTATCTATTTTGTTCAAGATCATTCTCACCAGAGTTTTGCTTTTAACTTTGCTGAACTGTACATTGTTTTCTAGTTCATTTTGCTTTTATCTTTGTTATTTCCTTCCTTTTACTTTAAGCATAACTTTCTGTTCTTATTCAAATTCCTTGAGAAGTTTACCAATTTTAAGCTTTTCTTTTTTTCTAATCTAAACATTTAACACAAATAGAATACCTATGGAAACAGAAAATCTTATAATAACAACCAAATTTTGCACCCCAAGAAAAATTTAAAAGTCAAGACTGTGTCCAATTAGAATTATTTATTTTTTAAAACATTTTAATTCTTTTATTCATTTATTTTAGAGACAGGGTCTCGCTACGTTGCCCAGGCTGCGATGCAGTGGCTACTCACAGGTGCAATCATAGCGCACCGCAGCCTGGAACTCCGGGCCTCAAGTGCTCCTCCCTCCTCAGCCTCCCAAGTGGCTGGGACTGCAGGTGTGCACCCTTTCACCTGGCTCCAATGAGGATGACATTAATGCAGCTCAGTTTATATGTCACCATTACATTGTTTGAATTCTATCACTCAAAAGTCCCGTTAAATGTGACAAATTGAAAACTCCAGTTTTTCCCCCATCTCCACCAGTCCCAATAAAATGACAGTGAATGGTTAAAAAAAAAATTAACTCCCAAGGACAAAGAAAAAAGAAAGTAGAAAAAAAAATAAATATATTGGAAGTTGGAAAGCATATGGACAAGTAATTACTGGCTTGACTGACCAAAGGAAGCCGAAACCAATGCTAACGTTGGAGGTAGCCTGCAAGCTGGATGATTCAAGCCACAGGGTCTCAGAAAGACTAAGGAATTGGTGGCCCCAGGTGCAAGTGAGGCTGAGAACAGAAGATAGGTTCTAAGACTGTACAAGAAGCAGGTAGGTCCCCCGGATCTGCCAACCCCCTATCTTCAATCTCAGATGTCCAGAGGTTGACTCTCTAATGAGGGTAGGCCAGAGAGATACAAGCTTCGATGACATGAGGGCAGGACACCATACTGAAAATTGGTGATCAGCTGGATTCTATATCTTGGACTCCGGGCCCTCATCCCCTTCCCCCACTCCAGTCTCAGAGTGCTGGCAGCCAGGTTTGTATCTCTTCAATTAGATAGGATTTTGGGGAAACTGACTAGACTAAGAGAAAAAAATCCAAAGAAACTAACAAATGGGAGTCTCCCAGCGGAACAGCTCGGCAAAATCACTGTGCAGTGAAGTCCGCTGTTGGCAAGCTCCCTACAGCCCTCACCACCACCACGTGTGTGCACGCACCCAGCACATGCACTGCACGGCTGCCGGCCAGCTGTTCAGCACCTCACATGGGAATGTGGAATGGGAGCCAAGGATGACCAAACATCGGGGAAAACTTTTTGCTACGAAAACTAAGATAAAAACAAATAAGATTTTTGAAAGAGCTCAGTAGAACAGAAATAACAAAAAGAGCAGAAGAAAACTTCAAAAAGCTATAATTGATGTGTTCAAAGTAAAAAAAAGAAGGAAATTAGGAGGTTACATAAAATCTCATTGGAAGACCAAAAACTGAGCTCTTGAAAATTAAAATTATGACAGCACACATGCAAACTACAGTGGAAATGTTGAAGATAAAGTTCAGGAAAGTAGAAAAAAATTTCAGAAATGAAAAACATAAAGAAAAAATAAGAAAATTTGAAGACCCAAGAATTATAACATTCAAATAAAACAGGAGTTCCAGAAAGATAGAACAGAGAAAATAGAGGGGTTGAAGCTATTAAAAAAATAATTCAAGAAAATTCCTCAGAACGAAGGACATGAGTGTTCATATTGAGAGGTTTTACTGGCTGCTCTGCAAATAAGTTTAGGAAGTCCCACACCAAGACACATCACCATAAAATTTTGGAATTCTAAGAACAAAGAGAAGATTCTAAATGTGTCCATAGAGGAAATAATAAGCCTCATTCAAAAGATAAAATATCCGACCTGCTGCATTGGAAGCAAGAAGAGCAAGGCTTCCAAATTTCTAAGGGAAAAATAATTTCAATTTAGAATTCTGTACCTAATCCAACCTCACTCATGTATGAGGTTGAAGTAATTTTATAGATATTCACGATCTGGAAGGTAGAGGAGGATGTACTTACCCAAAATGAAAGTGTAAAACAAGAAAGAGGATTTCTTGGGACAAAAAAAGAGAGGATCCAATCAATACAGAGGAGAACTGAAAGGAATTTTGAGGTTGATGATAAAAGGAATCCCGGGGGCAGCAGACGTCACACGCAGCCAGTCCAGGCTGTAGCAGGCGGAGAGAGAGCCCCAGGAAGGATACCTTCCAAAGAACAAGTTTACACTGGTAGAACACATGGAGAGCAGACGCACATTTCTGATGGAGGATTTGGAACGATTTCAGTAGGAGGTACAGTGGTCCCACCTCATTCACTGGGGATACATTCCAAGACCCCCAGTAGATGCCAGAAACCACAGATAGTACAGAACCCTATATATACCATGTTTTTTCCTACGCCTTCATACCTACAATAAAGTTTAACTTATAAATTAGGCGCAGTACTCTTGCACTTTGGGGCCATTATTAAATAAAATAAGGGCGACTTGAACACACGCACCATGATACCGCAACAGCAGATCTGATAACCAAGATGGCCACTAGGCAGCCAGTGGGCAGGGAGCGTGGACGATGTGGGTGAATCATTTATTTCTGAAATTTTCCCCTCGATATTTTCAGACTGGGATTGACTACAGGTAACTGAAACTGCAGAAAATGAAACCATGCATAAGGGCAGACCACTATACATAGAAAACTAAGCAAACAAGAAAAAGAATGAGATGATAAACTCCAGTGTAAACAAATAGTGTAAAAAGAAAGAAAATGTAATCATAAATATTCTGTGTGGCTCTGCTATAGATATTTATAAAATCATAATTATGCAAACATGAAATATAGATCTTAAAAATGTATGATGAAGATATGTTGACAGATGGCAGGGGGAGATGTGGGGTGTGGGGTGTTTATAAAGGGGGTCTTGTAACAGAGCTAAAGCAACATAATTTTATAGCAAGAAGACAATACACAATAACTAAAACTGTAAAATCAGTATAACATTGACAGGAACAGGCACTGTTAAAAGTACTTTTTATGAATTAATTCCTTTTAATGCTCACACCAACCTTATGAGGTTTGTAAGCCCATTTCACAGATGAGAAAATGAAAAATAGCTGTATAAGCATATAATTTAGAAATGCAGAGACAAACTCCCAAAACAGCAGCTTTAAGAAAGAGGGGGGCTCGCCCCTGTGGAGAGGAAATCTGGGATGGAAAAAGGCAAGCAGGAGTCTGCTGGCGTTCAGTAGAAACCTTACAAAACCATCTGACTTGTTAGACTTTGTACACGTAGAACTTTGATAAAACTTGAAAAATCAATTAATAAATAAATTAAGAATAAATACAATAATTTATTAACCAATCAATAAATACATATGCATATACATTGTTTTTAATTAACAAAAAAGTGTACTGTTGTAATATGGAGATACCTCAAAGAACTCAAAGTAGAACTACCATTTGATCCAGCAATCCCATTACTGGGCATCTACCCTAAGGAAAAAAAGACATTCTATAAAAAAGACACCTGCACTAGAATGTTTACGGCAGCACAATTCACAATTGCAAAGATGTGGAAACAACCCAAGTGCCCATCAATACACGAGTGGATTAATAAAATGTGGTATATGTATACCATGGAGTACTACTCACCCATAAAAAGGTGAACTAATATGTGTTCTATTAACCTGGAGGGAACTGGAGACCCTCTAAGTGAAGTATCACAAGAATGGAAAAACAAACACCACATATACTCACCGTTAAATTGGAACTAATCAATCAACACGTAAGTGCACATATGGAAATAACATTCATCAGAAATCAAGCAGCTGGGAGGGGCGGAGGGGATGGGTACATTCACACCTAACGAGTACAGTGCACACTATCTGGGGGATAACTTTGACTCAAACCGTACAAAAGCAATTTATGTAACCAAAAACGTTTGTACCCCTATAATTTTCTGAAATTTAAAAAAAAATAAAAATAAAGATTAAATATATCAAAAAAACCCACAGTTGCAACCAAAAACACGAATAATTATCATTGCAAATGCTTTTAACACCATGAAAGCCTGTGCAACCACCTTCCATTCAAACAACCACTCGGAACGACGTGGCCACCTGCCGCATTTTCTGAGGAAAAATCTAGTAAAGAAACAGACATAATAATAAAACCCAATTATAACGTCTAGTTTTAATTAAAACACAAAATTAAACATCATGTTTGCTTTGGCCAGTTTCAAGGATGATGATTCCACTAATATTTTTTGGAAAACAGTTGTTAATTAATAAATACTAGAGAGAGAAAAACTAAGACTTACGCATGCTTAACTCATTAGTCAAACTGCTCTGGAGTCCTTGTCTTGATCTCCGCCTAAGCCATTCATCTAGTGCTATGCCTTTTAAGGCTGAAGTATTTTCACTGTCACTCAAGGCAAAAACAAAAGACTCCTTAAATCATGTTAGAAATAAATCAGCTCCCAGATAACACACACTCCAGGAAAGAAAGAAAGAGAGAGGAAGGGAGGAAAGGAGAGAGGGAGGGGGAAGGAAGGAAGGAAGGAAGAGGCCAAGGCGAATCAACTGCCGATGTGCACAAACGTCACCGTGCAGTACCAGCGCAGCGACACGGACAGTGTTCATTGTCAGGAGACTGGGGAGAGGAAAAGAGCAGTGCTCAGCCCCTTAGACAAACAGGCCCAGATCTAAATGACCCCTTCTACAGACAGACTATTTTTTTAGAGCAGTTTTAGGTTCATAGCAAAACTGAGTAGAAAGAAAAAAATTGACCACAAAGCGCAGGGAGTTGCATATACCCCCTTAACCCCACACACGCGGCCTCCCCACCGTCGACACCCCCGCAGAGCTGTGCATTTGTCGCACAGTGAACCTCCATTGACGCGTCACTGTCACCCAAACAGTGTGGGTTTCACAAGCATATAATTATATGTATTCACTATCGTAGCATCACACAGAGCAGTTTCGCTGCCCTGAACGTGCTCTGTGCTTCGCCTCCATCCCTCCCGCCTAACCCCCGGCAACCATGTTTTTTTCATTGTCTCCACAGCTCTGCCTTTTCCAGAATGCCGTACGGTTGGAATCATACAGTGGGCAGCCTTTTCAGATTGGCTCCTTTCACTTAGGAAGATGCGCTCAAGTTTCCTCCATGTCTTTTTATGGCTTAATAGGACCTGGATACTTTTTATTTTAAAATATTAAGAGGGTACGAATGTTTTTGTTACATGGATAGCTTTATGATGCTGAAGTCAGGATGCTAGCGTGCCTGTTACCCCAATGGTGTTCATTGCACCTGATAGGTAGGTTTTTGCCCCGCCCTTCCTCCCCCACCCCCTTCTTGATTTCCAATGACTTTGACTTCTTCTCTCTGTGCCCGTGTGTGCCCATCGATTGGTTCCAAATCATTAGAGATTACATGTGTTGTTTGTTTTTCCATTCCTGAGATACTTCACTTAGGATGATGGTCTCCAGTTCCATCCATATTGCCGCAAAGGACATTAACTGATGTCTTTTTGTGGCTGAGTAGTACTCTGTGGTACACACGTACACCACATCTTGTTAATCCACTCGTGAATCCATGGGCACTTGGGTTGATTCCACATCTTTGCAATGGTGAATTGTGCTACAATAAACATTCAAACACAGGTAGGATTCTGATTTTTAAAAAACTCTTTTCTACTATAGTATAGTAAATATTTATGCATATTTATGTCTTAAAACTTTAGAAAAACACAACACATTTCCACCCATTTCCCAGAATAGCTCTTGTCTTTTCCACTGTGGGTGCAGGGATCTGAGAGAGCCCATGGCCAGCCATTCATTGATGTATTCAGCGTCTATCATTGGCCACTGTGGCAGTCACTATGGATTCATAACATATTACCCCAAACCTTAGTGGTGTACCGCAGCACTGATTATGCTCAGATTCCGTGGGTCGAGAATTGGACATGGCACGCCAAGGAGACCTTGTCTTGCTCTGTAATGTCTGAGGCCTCAGCTGGCAGAACGGAGGGCAGGAGGGTGGGTCACCTGAAGACTTGTCACTCCTCTACCCGGTGGCGGAAGCTGTCGGCTGGGGGCTTACTTTGCTCTTCGGATGGCCTAGTTCAGCCTTCCTCACAGCCTGGTGGCTGGTTTCAGGGGTCAACGCCCATGGGAAAGATTAGCAGGCAGAAGCCTAAGTGCTTTTTACAATTTAGCCCTGGAATCAGGCGTGCCGCAGCCAGCCGCAGAGCCTCTCCCTCCGCCGCCCCGGTCTCAGGGGAGGAGACACAGACTCTGCCTCTGACAAGGAGCGGACGGTCTGTGAAAGAGCACGTGGCACCGGAAACACTGCTGTGTCTGTTTTTGGAAAACACAATCGCCTCTGCAGGGCAGAGACTTTTCCAGGTCCGGGCGAATCAGTGAAAAGTCATGTTTCTGGCCTCAGGACAAGAGAAAGGATGCTCAAAGGGTAGGTTAACAAGCCATAACATCATTATTTTAAATAACAAAACATAATAACAATAAAATGATAATATTTTAATTTATAGAGTAGCGAATAACTGAGGTACTTTGGAAAACATAGGAAAAGCATCATAACCCAACTCTGGGGCTCAGGAAAGGTTTACCATGGAAATTGTTGCAGAATCTTAAGGAAAATCTCACGTGTATTTGTGAAAATACAGACGTGGGCCTGTGGATCTCACTTCAGCACAGACCGAAGGGCTACCTTCCGCAGTCACGGGCACAGAACCGGGGCACGTCCCACCGCGTGGGCCGTCGCGAGTCTTCCTCAGTCTCCCTGAGAAAGACACGAGCTATGACGCCGGCAGGAAGATTCCACACCTTCTACAAGGCGGCAATGGGAGCCAAGCCAGCATGGAGACCGCGGTTCCTGCCTTGAGGGTCACCTGGAATTGTTGAGAGTCGGCTCGATCTAACCAGATCTACCCAGAACAGGCTTGCTAGATGAACCGTCGTGTTGGAAATGGCCCAAGGTCACAGATGACAGACGTAACGTGAGCTACGCTGCTCGATAAATTCTTTCATTTCCCTCCCTCCTACCTGTTCCAGCTTCAGAGAGGACTCAGGAGACCACTGCTGGAAAACCACAATCTGGTTTACTCCTTCGTTTTACATAGAAGAAACTGACAGCCGAGATTCAAGTGACTCACTCGAGAAGACCCAAAGTCAGGGTTCTTCCTGCCACCCCCACCCCACCCCACCACTACGCAAAGCACTAAAAAAGTTCCTTTGACACATGTGAACAAACGTTTAATTCATAGTGGGGTTTGGGGAGATTATCGTGCAGTCCATTCCTCAATTCATGAAGTAGCATCTGGATGCCACAGAGAGAAACCCACACAGCAGCTCTGCTCCTCCCAGACCCGCTGAGGAGGGGCAGTTCTCCCTGCAAAGCATCGAGGTCCCTCGTTCCCCCGAGGGCTGAGAGAGGCGATGGAGACAATGGACGATACAGCCTTTTAATTTGTTTTTAATTGTCGTGGCCTGGTAGCCCTTCCAAAGACCCCTCGAGGAGAGTAGTTTTATTTTTCCACTTATTAACCTCATTCACTAGCCTGGAAAAAGAATCCCCATCTCTCAAGAACTCCCCCTCTCATTCTTCTCATTCCTTTTTCTGCAGCACCAGGAAAGTAATGTGTGTAAAACTGGAGCCAAGTATATTGTGGTTTCACACACAAGCCTGGTGGGGCTGGAAGCTGGGATCGCTGCGTTCCAGCCTCGGGTGGCCCCAGTGGCCCACAAGGGAGGGGCTTGAATGGCCCTTTGATTCAGCCCAAATCTGGGGGCGGAGGGCGGGAGGGGGCAGCTCTGTTATTTGACACTCTCTGCTGGGCTTGGCCCAGCCTTGCTCCCTATTTGGGCCTCCCTGGAGTCCCAGGGCCCTCTCTGAGGGTGCCCTGACTTGGCAAGCGCTGAAATGCATGAAATTCCTCGCTCCTCAGGAAGTGCACCAGCGTCCCAAGGGCTTGGCGAATTCCATTCGCTTTGAGAGTACTGTTCTTCATAAACCCCCCCTCCCAACATGCGCACGCGCGCGCGCGCGCGCACACACACACACACACACACACACACACACACACACACATCCTGCATTGCTTTTCTAGGGCATTAACCATGTGTTTGCTACCTGATTTTTAAAATATTTATTGTTATTGTTGTTTGCATGGAAAACCCAAAAACAGGCATATTATTAGAATTAATGAAAGAGCTTAACAAGAGTGAGAGGTAAATAGAGTGTCGTGGTTACAGCCCTGGATGTTGGACAATGAGTTCGAATCCTGGCTCCACTTCTTTGATCTAATCTACTTAACCTCTCTGCACTTCTTTGGCCTTCAGTTTCCTCGTCTATCAATAGTGACAGCAATGAGACCTCCTTCACGGAGTCACTGTGAGATTGAACGTATTTCGCACACATAACACGCTTAGAACAGCGCCTGGCCATGGCGAGGGTTATGTGTCTGTTGGCTGTTATAATATGGTATTATGATAGACTGATATGGCTTTGAGATCAACATGCAAAAACTGATTCCAGTCTGTACACTCCAACAAATAGTTAAAAGATATAATTTTTAAAAGATCACGTTTAATATTTAAAATGGCATAAAAATGTGGTGTCTAGGAGCAAGTCTAACAAATGCTGTGTGTGACCTTTAAAAAGAAAATTATAAAATTGTATCCAATGTAACTAAAGACGACTCAAATAAATGGAGACCTCTTCCATGTTCATGGAAAGGAAGATTCATTATCTTGAACACTTGTCTTCTCCCTATACTAATCTTTAATTCAAGGTCATTGAAAACAAAACATTGCATTTTTAGTACGTTTTTGTGGGACTCGATGAGTCGATTCTTAATGAAGACTAAAGAGAAAATAATTGAGAAGTGTGGTGTCAGCACAGGGGGTGACAAATAGAACAATGAAACAGAACAGAAAGACCTTCCTGCATGTACAGAAACCTGATAGATGGCGACGGTGGCATTACAGATCCATAGGGACAGGATGAATTATCCAAAAAAATAATGCCAGGGCAACTGGTCAGCCATTAGCAAAAACTCAAAATGAGATTCTACCCTGGACTAAAGACGTAGTGTGAGAAACCAAGCAAAGATGAGTATCTTTATGATGACTCTGGGTCAGAGAAGAATTTCTTAAGAGGAAAGGACCGATAAATGTGGCTATGCTAAAATTAATTTCTGTTAATGTCTTGTTATTTTCTGGTTCACCAAGGTAGGTTAATGGTCCCAATTCTACCCCTTCTCCTCACAATATGATAATACACCTGTGCCCTGTACAGGGGACTCTGCAGTGCCTGCCTGCAGGGTGGGCACAGAGCATCTCCACGCAACTGACTTTGACCTGAGGCTGGAAGTAGAGCCGCCTGGCCGACCAATAGAACTGTGAGTTAGAAAAATACGTTCTTGTTGCTACAAACTACTGAGACTTTGAGGGTTGTTTTTGATGCACCATTATTCTAACAATAGCTGACTAGTACATTTAACGTCTTCAAAGAGATTTTTTTTTGGAGAGGGAATGATGTTAGGGGATCACAGAATCAGTAAGTCGGTAGAAGCTTGGAAACAGGCAAGAACCAGGATATTTCTGGAGGATGGATTCAAGGACCACCAGCAAGTCTAAAAGCAGGCTTTTGTAAGGCCGGGCACCACTGCTGGGATGAAATAGAATTCGTCTCTGTTTCTTGACCCTCTGGGCAAGATCCAAATACCAGGCAGAGAGCGTGCAACTGCCCTATCTTTGACCACCTCTGCCCACGAGCTAGAGAGTGCGGGAGTCTTGGCCACTGCCTCCCAGATGGTACCCAGTGGGGAGAAAGATGCCTCAAAAGGAAACGATGTACTTTTAAGAAGAAGGGCTTGATACTGCGCAGCCAGAAACAGGAAATGTCCAAGACACATGCTGACGGAGCATCCTTCTGATTACGCCATTTCTCCCACGGGGGCCTGCAGAAGGGAACAGCGCCAGCTCGTGCACTTACCTGGTCACCTCAGTCACTACATTTCTCACAGTGACTTGTGCTGGGTCTCGAGAGAGGCCGTCCCGCTCTGCTACTTGCCAGAACCGTCTTCCTGTGCCCATGCAGGACCTGACCCCGCACGAAGGCCATCACCGCACCACCGCTCCCCAGGGAGGGTCACCTTCGCCCCTAGGTGGCCTCCCTCCGCGTCTCCCGAGGCCATCGTTCTCTATGGGGAGCACCGAGGACAAGAGGAAGAGTCTAGACAGAGCCTAAGGGACGTGAAGGGAGTAGCAACAAGCAGGTGGGTCGGGTTAGATTTTGCCTTGGAAACCAAAATGGCTGTAACTCACACAACCAGCTGGGCAGAGCTGGAGGTAGTTTTGAATTGGAGAATTCGGCAAACAGAACTGTATTCTAGGAAAATTAACACTGCTAGGGTGTACAGGTTGGAGAACAGACAGGAGAGACTAGCCATGGACACTGTTTTTCCCCCTCGTGTAGCTTTTCCAAGCTAGAGGGGTAACCATGGGCAACCTCTCTGCGGCAGTTTCCTCATCTGCTACTCCTCAAACGTCTCCCATCCAAGGCCAAGGCCATCTAACCATCAGAGACCAGATGAAATCAGGGTGTCTGGGATCGTACGGCATGCCATCTATAAAGCATTTGCCATGTGCTTCTGCACCGGGGTTCCCAGCCTGGGGAGAGCTTGGAGCTGCGGCAAGTGGCCCTAAAGCTGTCTGTGCCCAGCCACGGTCCGAGGCGCAGTAGACAACATCTTTTATAAGCCTGCACTGCCCTCCTCTAAATATATAGAGAAGTTATTGGGTTTAATTCAAATTCATTTTCAAGAGTTACTAGATTCATAACAGTAGTTTCTCCTGGGCACAGATTTTCCCAACCAGCAAATACTGTAAACAAAAGGACTGTCACCGTGGGGCTCTAGAAAACACAGATAACGTAACGGCTGCCTCACCGGCTTGCTGCGAGCTCCCAGTGAGCACATGCAGACAGGTACCCGGAACAGCACTGGGACACAGGACACACTCAGTAAACACCAGCCGTCACCATTAAGCAATCCTCGTCCTTGAGAGGTGGGGCTCGCTCACTTAGACGGTCTCTAAAGTCGTGCTCTGTGCGTCTGGGTTTTAACAACACTATGAATTTTATGAAAAATCTTGTGATGGAGGCACAAGATCTGAGACCTGTTGATGCGTTGCTGCTGCTGTTTCTAATGCAGAAAGTGCCCAAGCCTGGGAGCCACTCTTTTGAGCTTGGGTAGAAGGCACCTTGGAAGAGGGCGCAGGTCTCTTCAACTGACAGCGAGGTCCAGAGAGGCCCCCGTTGGAGACCTCCGGGCGCTAGCACAGGGCGGCCTGTTTCCTCCGGCGAGGAGGAAGGGACCGGCCGCAACCGCGACGGTGAGCACACGGTGGCGCTGCGACCCAAAATGTCACACAAGGGCCTGCAGTGAAAAACAAGGTTTTTTGGGTTTTATTTCTTTTTGAGATTTTAAAAATCGATACATAATTTTTTGCATAGTTATGGGGTACATGTGATATTTTGTTACATGCTTAAAATGTGCAATGATCAAGTCAGGGCATTCGAGGTGTCCCTCACCTGAAGTGCGTTTCCATGCACTGGGAACGTGTCGAGTCCTCCCTCTGGCTACCTGGAAACGCACGATCCACCGTCACGGACCGTGGCCGCCCTGCTCTGCCGCGTCGCTCCGCGCGCTTCCCAGCTTCTTCCCGCTGCTCCTCCAGCGCAGCCGCGCAAGCAGGCGGGACCCGGTTACGACGTCGATTCTGGGACGGAGCCTGAAATTCTGCGTGTCTGGCAGTCGCTCGGTGACGCCAGCGCGGCAGCAGGTTCTAGCCAGAGCACGGCTTTCAGCCCGTCTCCGCTGTTGTTTCTGATTTGGGAGAGGAGTGAGAATCACGCAGACCCCAAAGCAGCCCCATTCTGCACCTTTAGGAGGTAGTGAAGAGGAAGAAAGAAAAATGAGACAGAACAAAAGAAAAACAGGGCAGCTTTCCCCTAGCATTGCCTCCCTGGGAATCTTGCAGTTTCGCCCTCTGAGAACTGACCCGAGGGAGCAGGTGTCCGGTCGAGGCGAGTTGTAGAGAAGGTCAGAACGGCTCTCCCTAGTGCATTCTTTCTCAGACACAAGGACTCATCCTGGAATTTATTACAGAATTTACAGCTAAGTAGCCAAGTGCTTCAACAAGCACTCTACAGCTTTCCCCGCAAAAGCTAAGTCAAGTTTCGAATAGCGTTGACATAAATGAGTTGGAAAGAGCCAACCTCAGAATTGAAGAAGTGGGAAAACAGGAAGAGGGGCTTTGCTGATGGTGTTACTCTTGCATGCACAATGGGGCTGCTTTTTATGCCACGAACTTCTGCTTTCCACAGCGAAAGGGCCCATGGGGAGCCACCAATGAAGTGGAGCTGCTTCTAACCCCCGCCAGGCCCTTGCTCTAAGGTGGGTGCAGCCTGTGAGTCGAGAAGGTGCACTGTAGCTTGACTCATGTGCATAGTTAGGAGGACAGAGGGGTATTCTGGGGATTGCAAAGGGAGGTGGGAGGGATGGGTGCTGTGTCACGCGCCGTGCCCCTGTGCACTGGCTCGGAGCCCCATGGAGGTGGGAGTGGTGCTGAATGAACGGACTTCGTGAGAAACTCCATGAGACTTTGGATCCCACCCCAGTGACTTTGGCACTGGGATGCTGAGATGTTGACATATAGTTTGAAGAGAAAGGTATTGAACCTACTGCTAGCTACGTGGAACTCAGCACAGCTCCTCCTTTCAAGGAGAACTGGATTTGGGATTATTGGGAGAAGGCTCCCTTAGCATGGACATTAGCATCATCTAGCATTCAGCGATGTCAATAGTAAAAGACTCTTGCGAGGACCTTGGAAGTCCCGGAGTCTAGCTGCCTGTGAACTAGAGAAGAGTGTGCTATGGCGGCGACGCCTGGCGAGAACACCTGACAGTGAGCGTCTGGCACTCACAGGCTCCTGGGACTCTGACGGAAATATTGGTGGGGACCTTTGCAGAGGGCCAGAGGTCTCGCTTCAGTGGGTGGGTGCACGATCGAGCACTGGGGTCACCAATGTGGATGAGACTGCCTTCTTTGCAGCCACAGGCCAATGAGGATTGGTAGCATTTGGGTGACACACAAAATGATAAGAATTGCTCTTACACAACCAGACACCTCCGTCCAAGAATGGAGTCTCACAGGAACAGGCATGTCCAGGGTCACTGTGCACAGGAAAGAAACCGATAGTCCAGTGGCCGTTTCTTGCTGTGCCGGCACAGCGGGACACCCGTGAAAGCGGCCCCACGACCACACTGCTTAGACATCTGCCGCTTACTAGTCAGGAACTCTGACTGTTTGGTTGGGTCTTTTACCTGTTAAATGAGAATAGTAGTAAAATGTAACTCATGGGTCTTTGAGATTTAAGAGGTAGAACTCATGACAGCCTTGGATCACTGGCTGCCACACGTAGAGCCTCAAGAAGGGTCTGCACTTTGTATTGTCGAGCACAAGGCCAGGATGCTAACGACAGCATCGCGGACACTTACTTTTCCAGAAATAAAAGAGCCAGGAGGAGGTTGAGGGTTGATGGGTCCCTGGATCTCCTTGGGGCTAGGAGAAGACCTTGATCCTCATGGAATATTAGAGCTAATCTGGTATAGATTCTTTCAGCATCTTTCTCTGGCCCATTTTTCCCCCTCAAGGCCAAAGGTACTGCTGCCAGGAAAGACACTTAAGTCCTTACATCTAGAAAGTTCCCGGGCATGATTAAGGATCTAACTTTCTCCACAGGGAGAAGAGAACTTAATAATGGTGCTTCAACCCATCATGACATAAAGCAAGAAATGCCTCGTCTCCTTTCAATTTTTAATAAAAACCACAGGAGGAATGTCCAGAAACCTTAATATTGTGGTGTTAGAATTTGCCTGTTCCAATCTGTCAGAGCAATCAAACTTGCCATGAATTTCACTGCATCATCCATTCGCACTCGAGGTAAAACCTGCCCTGCTGCCCAGGACTTACTTACTCTGCAACTGAAACGAGCCATCGCACAGCCAAGAAATAAGAAGCACAAGCAGGATGGTCCCCTTCTCAGGGTGTGCGTGGCCCTGGGGAAAGATCTTTTTGTAGTACAGGACTCCTGTCTGTATCAATAATCTGAATAAAAAATATGTTTTAGAATGCATGGGCCCACGTGAGGTCTAGTGGCTTATCAGTGAAGATGGGAAGACAAGAGCGAGCTGCACACTGTTCATTGTCCAGTTGGCATGTGCGAAGATTCGCTGCAACATCCATGCAACACGCCTTCCTGCTGAAACTCAGGAACCACCTCTTCCTGCACTTTATTGTCCAGTGCGCTGTTCCTGGTTAACCTCGTGTCTCCCCAGGAGGAAACAGCAGCAGCGCTGTCATTAATCACCAGGACTCGGCTCTTCAGAGCCCGTTTGCATTAAACAGTAAAGCTCTTCTTGCCTCTGCGGCTCCCTGATAGCATGTCCTGAGTTGAAGTATTATTCGTGCTGCTGCATCGTCCAGCCACACTGGCTTCCAGTGACTCTCAAAGTCATCGATGCAAGTCTTCCCCAGAGCATGCAGGAAAACGTGAGCCAACACAGTATTCATTTTCTGGTCCTGTTAAGTTTACCATTTCGAATTTTACAGTGTAAACATGCAACAACTCATCTTCGAGCCGTGTCTCCTCTTGGCCTCCTGAGGTGGTAATCGCTGTGTTCCTGGAATGAGAGCCGAGCCCCGCCCGACACACACCGCCAGGGACGGCAAGGGGTCCACGCGCAAAGAGAGAGGAGCAGTCCCACTCCTGCGAGAAATACCCTTCCCTCGCCAGGCACAGCGAATACTGAGAGGCAGAGTACGTCTGGTTGGCCCCATGTTCAGGGTGCAGGGTCTGAAGTCACTTCGAAAGGGGGAAATGATGAGTGTGGCCCATCGGGTCTGGGTCTGGGCCAGGGCCATCTGCTTGGAGAACGCTGACAACACTGGCAGTGCCAGGCCCCGCAAAGGACTTAGAAAATCCAAGGAAGGCTCTCCACAGCCCTGGGGCAGGGGTCTGCGGCGACCCCATGATGGGCTGTGTTGGTGCAGCGCTGCCCCTTCTCGGAAAAGGCCGACGCAGCAACAAGGCCAGGGCTGCGGCTGGGCGGGGAAGACGCTCCACTGTAGTAATTCGCGGAATCTGCAGACGTGAAATAGTGCCAGGGCTGCCCACGGCGAGGCCCCGAGCCCAGGCAGCTCCCGATAGGAGGGTGTGAAGAGAAGAGTCAGGGAGTATGAGTGTGGGGAGGACAGGCCAGCGATGCCAGGTCCCAGAAAGCGTCAGCAAAAATACACTTACTGAGGGGCCCCCTGAGGAGTCAAATCTATATCCGGATTTTCAACAAGGGCCGACACTGAAGTGGGCAGCCTCGGTGGCAGAAGCCCTGCCGGACTTCCGAGGAGCAGAGGAGGCCGGTTAACTAACGAAGGGTCCGCAGGCACACTAGTCCCCTTCAGAAAACACTTGGAGAGCAGCCGTGAGCCAGGCACCGTTCTAGGCAGCGGTGGAGACAACATCTGTGAGCAAAAGCAGACAAAATCTCCGCCCTAGAAGAGTCTGCATTCTAGTGGGGAAAACAGGGCATAAGCAGGATAAACAGGAAAAATGGTACAGTGACGGCGAAGATGGCAAATGCTGTAGAGAAGTGAAAACCAAGGAGGGTGGACAAGGAGTGCTGACATTTGCAGCCAGGTCGTCCGGGAAGTCTTCGCTGGGCATGGGACTGGAGCGAAGATTCGAAGGGCAAAGGGGACGTTGAAATGTCTCAGGAAAATGTGAAGGAATGTAGTATTCACTCCACTGGGCTTTCTCTAAGTACTTTAGAATAATTATTAGAGGCCGGGCGCCGTGGCTCACGCCTGTAATCCTAGCTCTCTGGGAGGCCAAGGCGGGTGGATTGTTTGAGCTCAGGAGTTCGAAACCAGCCTAAGCAAGAGCGAGACCCCATCTCTACTAAAATTAGAAAGAAATTAATTGGACAACTAAAAATATATAGAAAAAATTAGCCGGGCATGGTGGCGCATGCCTGTAGTCCCAGCTACTCGGGAGTCTGAGGCAGGAGGATCGCTTGAGCCCAGGAGTTTGAGGTTGCTGTGAGCTAGGCTGACGCCACGACACTCACTCTAGCCTGGGCAACACAGTGAGACTCTGTCTCAAAAAAAAAAAAATATTATTATTAGAAAGCGCACACATTGTTAGGGTAGTCACCCCTGAGGCTGCCTGGACACCACTAGCAAGACACATCCCGAGGACACGTATCTGTCATCATGAAGAGGCAGGGATGGGGCTGCGGTCTGGAGTTGAACTGGCCAGAAGCCCCCATGCAAGGTCCCTAACTCTGACCCTGAACAGCCCTACCTTGGCCGCATCTTTGTCCTTGGACGACCAGAACACAATGTCCTCCAGCAGCTCCACGGCCCCTGTCTATGAAGGAAGCAGTATCTCAATGGCTGGCTGTTGAAAGAGATGTACAGGAATGGACCACCCCCGGACTCACCATCAGGGGTTGCTTGTTGTGCTCACCCCTGGGGGGCTTCAGGATGTACCCTCAGACCCGGTACAGGGCCAAAGGGACCAACAGCAGCAGCACATCATGGTCACAACACACCAGATGGAAACTAGGGACTAGGGAATGTGGGATGTATCCCCAGCAGGGTGCCAGTGATGAAGTCGCCTTCAAAACCTCCAGGGGAGCCCAGGCTCCCCGTTATTTTCCATCCGTTACATGGAGAACACAGTCTGCGTTATGGACTCCAGATGGCGTATCTGAGGAGCAGCCCCAATGCAAGTTACTGATAGAACGAGAATGTGGTTTTAGGGATATGAATTAGGTGGCAAATGCAGGATGCTTTGGAGCAGGGAAAGACTGCAGACAGAGTCCGGATCTCAGATGACTTTGGGGAATCCAGGCTCTGATGTCGAGAATGGCAATAGGAGCATTGAGATAATGAAAATTAAATGCAAAAAGTAAAGGCCACTTTTTTGTAGATGGGAAGGAAATACATTACTCTAGGAGTTAAAAGACTAATGTTTGACCTTGGGCTTGGGAGTTATTTAAAATTCTAGAGCCTCCATTTCCCCACTTGAGAGTGATAGTTATACTTAACAACCTCTAAATTCTCACTCAGTTTAAATATTCCCAGTCTATGCTTTTCTTGAACGGTTCAACACAATAAAGGAGTGAAACTTTGGGAGCATTTGCCATAAATTAGATTTTAAATTCTTCCTCTCCCCTAATCTGCTTGGAATTCAAGGATTACAATCCCATTTCAGTTCAGATGTCTTTGCCACATTTGCTGAGAGACTGTAGACCATTCTCAACAACTCAGCTGTTGACAGTCAGAAAAGATTGCCATGTATCGGTGATTGTGAGGTCCCCTGAGGAAGTCACAGACTTCCATCACATTGATAGAGACTTCAGTTTCCTTGGGAAAAAAGGAAAGAAAGAGGCTCCAGGTTGACAAATGGCAAGGAAATAAAAAGGAACTTGCAAGTTCCAAGCTCTAGAGTCATTTTTAAGACACCATCAGTGTCGTCACACCGGCTTCCGTTGTTGCCTGCAGTCGGGGCGAGCCCACTTCCCCGAGACGGCTCAGAACAGTGGGTCACGGTCGAAATCTGAAATTTCTTGGGTAAAAGTATATCGTCAGACTTGCATGAAGCCAGGTTTTTACTTATATCTCAAGCCCCCAACTGCAGATGACATTCAACTTATGTAAAATTCATTTTCTCTGATTATAAGTCATAATGGTCAAAACCAAGCACATTAGGAAGTCTGGGACAGTATCTCAGTTTCAGAGAAAGGAACAGTACAACAGTCTGATAGGTGGATTTAAAGGTGGTCCAGCTGCTGAAACAAGAAGTTGCTGAGAGCTAAGCCAAACAGGTTATTTATTTTATTTTTTTTTACTTTTTTTTTTATTTCAGCATATTATGGGGGTACAGATGTTTAGGTTATGTATGTTGCTCTTGCCTCCCCAAACGGGTTATTTTTAAAATTGTAATTAAACATATCTATATTTAAAACTGCATTACTAACCCGAGGATTCTACCATCGAGTGACCGAATCCCAGTGACTAATGTTACCTTCCTGGCACGTTCCCAATTAATTCATCTTTAAAGGTGAAAGCCTCAGCTGAGTCACTTACTCAAGATTCACAAACCCTCATGCAGTGTCTGCCTCACTCCTGCAGAGTCACACAGCCAGCGGGGCCCAGCCCGGGACAGGCATTGCCCCCAGCTCTGCCCCCACCCACTGTGGTCCCGTGGGCTTCCCCTCCGGCCAGACCCACCGCAGGCTCACCAGGAGGAGACAGAGAGACCCTCCCCCTCAAGGCCGCTGAACTCTCACTACCGGCCCACTGGCAGCACAAGCCGCTTTCCATAGCGACACCGTCCTCTGTCTACGCCCTCAGGGTGGCCTTCTGCAGTACAATTTCTGAAAGAACTGCTAGCATGAGGAGTTCATAAGACCACAAACTATAAGGAAATAAAGTAGATATAGAATCTAGTTTTAATCTGTTAGGAGATTAGTTTTATTAGATTGGGTGAGAAAAAAATAGATGTTTTTATAAGTCAAGAGCAATGAAATATTGGCAATTTCACATGACTCCAGCTATATTTAGGAATCCTTCAATCCTGGATTCTCTGTCTTCTCACCTGAGTTTGACCTATTCCTGCTCTTCCTCCCCAGCTTCTCAGAATGTGCCTTGAAATTCCACCGTCTATCCTGAAGCCAGCTGAGTCCTTACTCGGTCCCTCTAGCTCACCCAACATCGGTCCGTAAATGTTCACCTTTTCCACACGAGGGACTGCTGCTCAGACAGGGTGGATGTAGTCTGTCTTTGAGGAGCCCCTAGTCCAGTGAGAAATGGAAATTTTACAGACGTACACAACCCATTGGGTGGCAGAAATACATCCAAAGTGTTAAAGAGAATCGAGGAGCATCAAGCTAGGGGAAGGAGTGAGGAAGATCTCAAAGAAGAGTTGACATTTGGATTGTGCCTTGAAGGAAAGGTAAGATTTCCTGAACAAAGCAAGGTGGGGAAGGCCCTGCAGGTAGGCTCGATGTCAAATACAGGGTCTGGGGCGTGAAGGGCGCTCAGTGTTCTGGGGAAGAGCCAGTAACTCCACAGGGGTCAAGGGTGGATACGAGGAGGTGAGAGACATTGGTGTCAGATCTCAAAGGAGTATGATGTTCTCTTCCTTTGTCACGTGGGTAAGCAACAAAAACATTTTTCTAATGAGGGATGTGACATGATGCTTGTTTTTGAAATATAATTTTGCAAAATTTTGGAGTGCACGTTTTCTTCCTGTGATCCGTGAGACTAGAAGGGAAGACTCAAGCAAAATGAGTAGGATGTAGGCTTTAAAAATTATCTTTATTGTTTTTTCCACTTACAAAAGACAGATTCGTTCTAAGCAATTCAAACATTACAGAAATACATAACATGAAAATCAAACCCTCCCTGCAATCCAAACCTCCCAGACCCAAACCACCGTCACTGTGTCCATGTGCTGCTGCAGATTCCTTCGACTTTTGTTTCAATGTACAAATTAGATATTAATATAGTTTTCCAATACCGGTAAAATGCAACTGTTTCATTCTATGTAATATTCTGTTACATTAATGTACTGCAATTTATTGAATCTATCCTTATCTTGTGGACATTTGAAATATTTTCAATTTTTCACAGTTACAAACAATGCTGGGTTGAACACCTTTTTACATAAACCTTTGCAAATCCGTGCAGGTGTTTCTGTAGGATATATTCTTATAACTCCTTCCAGGAACTGATATGAAAGGAATAATCAATTTTTTATTTTAATAGATATTGCCAAATTGCTGTCATAGAAGTTGTATCAATTTATAGCCCAACAGTGTATGTGGGCCACAATTTCCCTAGTGGCGTGGGGTTTTATAGGCAGTCTATTGTCATCAGAGAGACCGAAGAACCCCAGGACTCTTCATTCAGCTCTGTGAATGTCTGTAATTCACACATTTCTCTGGTGTCTGGTACATTAACATTAATAGTAGGTCGAAGGTTTGATCAAAAAAGCCCACATTTATTCCTGTCCTTGGGCCATTCCAAGCATGCCTTCTCTTCCATGAGAGCTTGCATCCTGCGATAGCTGGTAGGAATGCAGTGGGACAGAATGGGTTCCAGTGAGATAAGAATTGTATGACCAGAATTTTCATGGAAGAATTCGTGGTGGGCAAAGTAGAGTTCATAATGGCATCACTCGCTCTGCACAAAGCGGGGAGACAAAACGAAGATGGACTTACAGCTTTTCTCGTGAAGCTTACGATATTTTCACCAATGCTCTCGCCAGGGTCAAAGTTTCTCTCAGGGAGGCAAATCAAGACAGAGCCATCTTCTTTCTCTAGATTGGGGTTCAATTCATTCTTTACCCAGAGAGAATCATGTTCACTGTATGAAATAAATGCATGAAATTGGACAGTTCTCTTGAGTTGTTCTCGGGCTGTCTTCCTAACCCTCTGCCATGTTTGTGTCCGCTGACCAAGCATCCTGAGATACCAGGGCAGATCAAAGTGGAGACAGCAGAAGGCCACAGCTAGCACAGAACTAGCACAATAACCACGATGGTGACAATCAACACAGCTGTGTTGCAAGATAATTCAGAAAGATGAACGTCCTTTAACTTAGTCCCCTTTAGATTTAAAGGGTATTCACAGATGTATGAATCTGACCATCCAACCATCATGCCCTCTGAATATCTTTCAAGCTGAATGAAATTTCTTAATTCACAGGTGCACCGGAATGGATTTTGTCCTGCCTTTAGAGTCTTAACTTCCTGGCAGCTCTGAAAAAAATCCAGAAATGGGCTGAGAATTAAGTTCATTTCAGTGTTCAGAAGTGAGAGTCTACTGAAATGACTGCACCCAGGGAGATTAGTTAGAAAATTAAATGCAATATTTGGCTCTAGTAAGGACTTCACATGAATAGTCTCTTTAGGGACAGTTTGAATTTGGTTATTATTTAGGTCAAGTATTTGAATATTTCTGGGCAAGCACCTAAAACAGAATCAGCGAATTTATTGGACGACAGGTTCATGGTGACCAAGGTTTCTGGCCATGAGCAATTTTCCTCATTTTTATGTTGTAATAGATTTTGGCTCAGATCCAAGTACTTCAAGGGTGTATTGCCAGCAAAGCCACTCACCAAGGAAAGTCTCTCCGGTCTGTTGCCTTCAAAATGAGAGTTTTCAAATGAGGCAGTTGGATAGTTCTTTTAAACAGCTCATCTGTTAAGATATTATTGGCAAAATTTAAATATTGGAATCTCGTAGGATAATTAGGGAAAAGCATGTGTGGCATTTGTGCATTCGATATTGTCAGGTTTTCTATATCCATTTTGGTAAAAAGCAAGTAGATTTTACCCTGTGGAATATAAAAAACTCTGAAATGTACATGCTCCAGTTTTACAGTTCTCATTACAGTATTTGAGTAGTCAAATGAATTGTGGTCAAGAGAAACCTTACCTCCAAAAGCCACATTTTGGATCTGGAAGTATTCCACTGATGTATGCCAAACAAATTGGAAGAGAAGGAGAAGGTCATCCCAGAGTAAATCAACTTTACTAAGTAACAGAGTAGATGCCTTGGCATTCTCTAAAATAAGATTTTGTTGAATTTTATAACTGACAAATTGGCTCTTGCCATCTATATTTGTCATTTCTAATATTTTTGAAGTCTTGATTCCGTCACGCAAAAGAACCGAGGAATCTGCATTCATTGGTAAAACAATGTGAAATCTTGCTGCATTTAAGATGGGTAGGTATTTTCTTCATAATGAGAAAGAGTTCTCAATCCTAAGAAGATGGTATTTAGATGCAAATGAGCAATCTTCTGGAAATCTGATTTTTGTATTTTTGCCCCACTCAAACCCACGGTTTCCAGGCATGACATGTTGCTGGTTTCTTCTCTGATAGGCATGGTGTCACAGTCATCGAAAGAAAGGTCTAAATGTCTGAGACTTGTCAGTGAATACCAAGTTACAACCTCCAATCTGTTATAAGACAAATCCAAATATCTTAACTCCTTGTTGAATTCAAAGATCTTGATATTCAGCTCTTGAATTCTGTTATGGCATAGAATCAAAACTTTCAGTTTGGAGACAGAACGAAAATCTGAACTCTGAAGTTGAAAAAGAAGCTTATAGGATAAATCCAGTGTGGCTGTGGTTGGGGTCATGTCTGTGGGAACCTTTCTTAGAGTCATGCTGGAGCAGTTGGTAGTCACATCCCTTCCTTCCAGCAGCTCTGGCGCCCAGCCCTCCACGGACAGAACATGTAAATGTTTCTGGTAAGTCTCATTGTATTTCCAAGGATTTTACCACTGGTTTCCTCACATAGATGATAAAGGTGAGTTCAAAACCCTAGAAAGATAGCATATGATGTTAGGTTTTTATTTGGTTTGTTAAATTCTGAAGGATTTTTTATTTCAAAAAAAATCAACATCTGACTATATTCACCAAGAGGTGAGACAGGGTCCCAACCTGTGTATTGAGTCTTCGACTTGATCTCAGAGCCTTGGCTGACAGCTCTCCAGCCAGCTACTGTGCCACGCCCTGGTCACAGGGGCCAGGCAGGTTCTCAGAGGGAGAGTATGCTTGCTGGCAGAACGGCCTCTGTCCCCAGTCAGCTTAGGGACTGCGTCGTCCAGTCAAACTCCACGCCCTCCCTCACACCCCCTTTGATGGCCTGAAGATTTTAAGAAAATTGAAAGAAATCTTTTATCACCAAATATTGTGGGCCCTTGTATTTGTGGACACAGAAAGTCCCTGGAGCTAATATCTGACTTTCAAAAACACTTACCCACACACGTGGAAGGTCCAGAATATTGACACAAACAGAATGGCTCCCATCCTTACGCCTCCATATGTCTTCAGGAGGGTGACGAAAGCAATCCAGACCACGAACAAATAGTAAGAATGATAAAGAACAGTTTCCATTTCTTGGGGACTTTCGATGTGCCGAGATATATACTATATGCTTCATATTGCCTCATTTATTTTTCACAATTCTCTGTGAGGGAAGTACTGCTGCCCCCATTTAACAGATGAGGAAACTCACGGAAACTCGTGGAATTCTGAGGAATCTGGGAGAAGAGTGAGGCTTCACGTCGTAAGATTAGACACAGAGCAGAGGCGGTTGGAAAACTAGGATTTTCACAGTATGCATTACTGAAGGTATTATTGAGTACCTATTCGGCCAGAAACCTTTCCAGGCACTGGGGCAACAGCAGCGAACAGAACAGATTTCTGCTCCCGCACAGCCTGCGTTCTCGCGGAGGGCGCGGAGAGGGAGCCTGCAAGCGCAGTAACCGTGCGTGCATGGCAGGCGGCGGCGCGGCCTCGGAGGAAGAGCAGCTGAGGCAGGGCACAGAGAGGCTGAGGAGGGATTCTCACAGGGCGGGGAAACGGGCGCCCGCCGGCACCTTCCTGCAGAGAGCTCGGGGCGCGAGGAGCAGGCCACTTGCTGTCTGGGAGAGAGCGGCAAGCACGCGGCCGGAGACCCTGGCTGGGGCATGCCTGGAGCGGCGGGCAGCGGCCGGAGTGGCGTCGGGGAAGCGAGGAAGGGAGGAGGCCAGACCTCGCGAGAACCCGGCCGTTTTCCTCCGGCGGAAATAGGAAACCAGAGGAGGATTCGGAGTCCCGGAGCGACAGGCTCTGATGTGCATTTTAAAGATTCCTCTGCTCGTTGGGCGGAGATGACTGGAAGGTGCAAGGCTGGCAGGGGACACCGCTTGGGACACTGGGGAGCAACCTGTGCGGAGGGACGGGGAGAGCGAGCGGCGCGGGTCTCACAGCGCTCGGCGAGCTCTCGGCTCCGCCTCCGCCAGGGCTGCGGGGGCAGCGCGGCGGCGAACCGGGCGCTGGTTCCCCTCGCCGGGACCCTCAGGCCGCTCGGGGACGCGCAGAGGGACCGAAGCCGTGCGCAGCAGGGAGGGGGTGCCGTACGGACTTCTCTGTGTCCCCACGCCGTCCTGCATCCTGAGCGGCTCTGCTGTGTGCGCGCGCGCGCGCGTGTGTGTGTGTGCGCGCGCACGCATGTGCGTTCAAACGTGGCGGCGTAACAATATTGGCAGAATTAAAACCTAAGACCACTGAGAACATTACCTCCCTCTCATGTGGATTTCTCTTTCTCTGGAAGCTCAAGTTTAGACTTTTTCTTGAAGTGAAGGAATTCTAGAAAGCCTGTGACTATTTCCCAAAATAACTTAAAAATAAAAATGCTTTGTCTTAGTTCAGGTTGCTGTCACAAACCGCCATAGGCTGGGTGGCTTAGACAGCAAACCTTTACTTCTCGCAGTGTGGGCGTGGGCAGGTCCAAGATGAAGGAGCCACTGCTTCAGCTCCTTCCGAGGGCCCTTTTCCGGGTTTGTACCATCACGGGGAGGAGCACAGAGACAGAGACAGAGACAGAGAGGGATGGAGGGAGGGCGTGCACGTGAGATGAGTGCCACTCCTGGGCTTTCCACGTAGCCATTAATACCAGCAAAGTACACACGGCGTCTATTTCTGATCCTGCTGATACATATCATCGCAATACCTTTGTGCGAATCCCTTACGTTGTATACTTACAGAATTCCTATTTTTTCAAAAAAAACTAAGTATCCACATTGATCACGTAACTTTTATATTTTATAGGCCATTTTTTTCTGGTAAGTGTTCTCAAATATCTTGGAGGAAAAAACACTAATTTTGGTGATGTCCCCACCATTAGATGATTTGTCAAAACACCAACTTTTAAAAACATGATCAAATGATTTCAGATGCCTTCCGATGCCTTCATTTTTCTTTGTTCACATGTTAATGACTCCCTAGAGTACAGTATATACTAAAATATTATACTCCATTAATATGTAAATGTATAGCATAATTATCAGTTAAAACAAGTGAATATTTAATTTAGTTCCTAACAGATTTGTAAACTGTTATATATTTAAGAATTAAGTTTTCTAAATTTACTTCTAAATATTCCCAATAGAAAATCAGTTTACCGCTGTTTCCTGAAGGATTAGTTACTACTCAGATTATTGTGTCCATATCATCTAGTGTGTAACTATAAAGTTTACATTTTCTTTCAGTTTCCTTAAAAGGACACATTAAATTTCAGAGGATCTTAATTTCTGCGCCACTAGATGGGGAAAATAATTTTCTGTGAATTCACCGTCTCTTCTGAATGACCTCTTAGCAGATGAACTTTGGTTCATTTGTTTGTGGCCTGCCCCTCCCCCCTCCCCCCTTGAGCACTGTCTATCTCGTCCACTTCTGTATCCCCAGCACGTGGCATGTGCTGAGCAAATATTAATACCTGCTGAATGTATGTATATATGAACGAATGATTTCAACATTTTGTCCCCTAGCACAGCACGGTGCACAGTACGCTCTCAACAATATGTGTTCAATGAATGAAATTACGTTGTGAATTCCTGATACAGTACAGGGTATAATGGTTACAGAATGAGTTTGGGGCCAGGCGTGGTGGCTCGCGCCTGTAATCCTAGCACTATGGGAGGCTGAGGTGGGAGGATCGCTCAAGGCCAGGAGTTCCAGACCAGCCTGAGCAAGAGCGAGACCCCTTCTCTACTAAAGATAGAAAAATTAGCCAGGCGTCATGGCGCACACCAGTAGCACCAGCTACTCGGGAGGCTGAGGCAGGAGGATTACTTGAGCCCAGGAGTTGGAGGTTCCTGTGAGCTATGACGATGCCACTGCACTCTAGTGCAGGCAACAGAGTGAGACCCTGTCTCAAAAACAAAAACAAAAACAAACAAAAAGAATGACTTTGGTATTAGGGACTGATAGCACTGTGTTCGAGTCCAATCTTTACCACTCATTGGCTGTGTACTTAGACCATTAGTTAGCCTCTGAAAGGTTTGGTTTTCTCATCTGGGGGTCAGGCCGTGTCGTCGGACCCCCGTCAGCGGCATGGGCAGTTCTCACTTTAGCTGCGACTGGGCTTCTCTTTCACTCTTGCTCAGTCTGCCCCTGTCCCTCTCCCCCTCTTCTCTGCTCTGCTGGCTTTGCTTCCGCATCTTCTTCCCGCGGCAGCTCCTTGTCTCCGGCTTGCAGTCCGCGCGGAGGCACTCCCGGACACCTCCCCCGAGACGAGAAATCCGACTGGATCTCGTCTCGCCACCCCACGTGCGCAGAGCATTCCTGGGCCACCTGCGAGTCCCGGGCCTGGTTTGTGTCTCGCCCTTGATGGACAGCGCCCGGGTCCCGCACCGGCCGGGGAAGGTCACCTGACCCGGGCCCGCCAGGGCGGCTCAGAGCCCAGCATGAGCACGTGTTAACTGGAGAAAGCGACTCTTTTTATGGGTATCGGCAGGGAAAATGGTGACAGGGGATATTTCTTCTGAATCATAATCATGAAAAATAAATAAAAGGTAACAACATTCTCACATGGTTAGGAAATTCAAATAGTTTGTCATTCATTTATTGTACTTGAAGAGTATAAGGAAGGGAGAATATTTTAGTTCAAACAGATAGATTTAAATAGTCCTAGATATCTAGTGGGAACGTGATTAAAGGCTTTGCAGAGCTTTGGTAAATTCTTTATTTTCAAGGCGCAGAGCAGCAATGTCCACGAGAATATAGAAATAACGCAAGCCCTATAAGTAACTTCGAATTTTCTGGTCACCACATTTAAAAAGACAAAAAAGGTAAAATTAATTTTAATAATATATTTTATGTAATCCACCATATTAAAAGATGATTTCACAAGAACTCTATATTTTAAAAATCAGTGAGCTATTTTACATTTTTTATACAATGTCTTTGAAATCTGGTGTGTCTTTTATACTTACAGCACATTTCAGTTCAGAAAGAATGAGGATCAAAAGGAGAAAGCAAAACAGATAGGAGAAAGAACTCGGAACCTCAAAATGGAGAAAATGAGGGTGGAAGGCAAAGAACAGGAGGGGAATGGAGACAGAAGAGAAGGGAGAAAGTGAAATCTGCAGGCTACACAAGGGAGTGCACAGGGAGCAGAGTGGAGAGGAGAAGCAGAAAGTCTGGATTGTCCATCCGGGGCAGTTATTAGTATCCCTTTATTGATGAGTTGCCCCCTCAGTCATGTAATAAACATCCTATAAGACATGTCAGCATGAGGAATTCCCCCCGCCCCCGAATTTCCTAGTTTGCATCCAAACCATGTGCCATCCTTTTGATTGACTGTGAAAAATTACACGCTGACTCATGTTTGCTATTTTCCAATACAGCCAGGACTCTAGTAGAGCCAGTTTACACCAGCTCATGAGAGTTAATTTTTAATTTTCAAGAATTTTGTGAGGCCGGGCGCGGTGGCTCACGCCTGTAATCCTAGCTCTCTGGGAGGCCGAGGCGGGCGGATTGTTTGAGCTCAGGAGTT
>NW_012146412.1:1797599-1810156 GCF_000956105.1 Propithecus coquereli | reverse complement strand
ACTCACTCTAGCCAGGGCAAAAGAGTGAGACTCTGTCTCAAAAAAAAAAATAATAATAATTTTGTGAGCCAGTTGACAAAAACAGCCATAATTTAAAATTAAATTATATTTACTTGCTTTTAAACAAACTATTTAATTTTCTTTTTTAATTGAAAGATTATAATTGTGCATATTCATGGGGTCCATAGTGATGTTTCAATACATATATGTCTGTGATCAGCTCAGGGTAATTAGCATACTCATCATGTCAAACGTTTATCATTTCTTTGTGTTAGGAACATTCAATGTTCTCCTTCTAGCTATTTGAAACTGTATATTATTGTTAACTCTAGTCATCCTACCATGGTATAGAACACTATGATTTATTCCTCCTATCTAGCTGTAATTTTGTATCCTTTAACAAATCTCTCCCTACCCTTCCCAGCTTCCAGTATCCTCTGTTCTACTTTTCACTTCTATGAGATCAACTTTTTTTAGCTTCCACAGATGAATAAGAACACGCAAAACATGCAAAACTTTCTGTTCCTGGCTCATGTCACTTAACATGATGTCCTCTAGCTCCACCCATGTTGCCAAGAATGACAAGAATAGTATTTCACAGCGTATATGTACCACATTTTCTTTATCCATTCATCTGTGGTTGGACACCGGGGTTGATTCCATGTCTTGGCTATTGTGAACAGTGCTGCAACAAACATGAAGGTACAGACGTCTCCTCGATACACTGATTTCCTTCCCTTTGGATACACACCCCACAGTGGGCCTGCTGGACCATGTGGTGGTTCTGTTTGCAGTTTTTTGAGGAACCTGCATATTGTTCTCCATTGTGGCCGTGCTAGTTTACATTGTCATTTCCAATGTATAAGAGTTCCCTTTTCTCCATAACCTCATCAATATTTTTTAGTTTTTGGGTTTTTTTATAATAGCCATCCTAACTGAGGTAAGATGACACCTCATCGTGGTTTTGAATTGCATTTCCCTGATGATGAGTGGTGTTGAGTATTATTTTCATATATTTGTGTGACTTCTTTTCAGAAATGTCTGTTCATCTCATTTGCCCACTTTTTAGTCAGATTGTTTTTTGCTGTTGAGATGTTTGAGAACTTATATATTCTGTGTATTAATCCCTTGTCAGATGAGTAGTTTGCCAATGTTTTCTCCCCTTCTTTAGGTTGTCATTTCACTCTGCTGATTGTTTCCTCTGCTGTACAGAAGCTTTTTAGTTTGATATAATCCCACTTGTTTATTTTTGCTTTTGCGGCCTATAGTTTTGTTTTGTTTTGTTTTTTTGAGATAGTGTCTTGCTTTGTCACCCCAGCTGGAGTGCAGTGGCATCATTATACCTCATTGCAACCTCAAACTCCTGGACTCAAGCAATACTCCTGCTTCAGCCTCCCACGTAGCTGGGAATACAGGCGCATGCCACCATACCCGGCTAATTTTTCTATTTTTAGTAGAGACAGAGTCTCGCTCTTGCTCAAACTGGTCTCAAACTCCTGGCCTCAAGCGATCCTCCTGCCTCAGCCTCCCAGAGTGCTAGGATTAGAGGCGTGAGCCACTGCGTCCAGCTTGCTGCCTATGCTTTTGAAGTCTTATTCATCAAATCTTTTCCCAGACAAACATCCTGAAGCTTTTCCCTCATGTTTTCTTCTAGTAGTTTTATCATTTCAGGTGTTACATTTAGGTCTTTGATCCATTTTGAGTTGATTTTTGTATGGGATGAGAGGTGGGAATCTAGTTTCATTCTTCTGCATAATCCATATCCAAGTATTGAAGCACCAAGTATTGAAGAGGCTCCAGTCCCAGGACCAAGTATTGAAGAGGCTCTCCTTTCCCCAACGAGTGTTCTTGGCACCTTTGTCAAAAATCAGTTAGCTGTATATATGTGGATTAATTTCTGGATTCTCTATTCTCTTCCATTGGCTTATATGTCTGTTTCTATGACAGAACTGTGCTGTTTTGGTTATTATAGCTTTGTAATATATTTTGAGGTCTGGTAGTGTGATGCTTCCAACTTTGTTCTTTGTGCTCAGGATTGCTTTGGTTATTTGGGGTCTTTTGTGGTTCCATACAAATTTTAGAGTTTTTTTCTATTTCTGTGAAGAATATCACTGGTATTTTGATAGGGATTGTATTAAATCTGTAGATTGTTTTGGATAGTATTGTCATTTTAACAATATTAATTCTTCTGATCCATGAGCATAAGATGTCTTTCCATTTGTTTGTATCCTCTTGTTTTTTTCACCAGTGTTTTGTAGTTTTCCTCATAGAGGTCCTTGGTCAAATTTATTCCTAGGTTTTTTTGGGGGGTGGGGGAGCGGTGCTGGTTGTAGCTATTGTAAAAGGGATTGCCTTCTTGATTTCTTTTTCAGCCAGCTCATTGTTCATGTATAGAAATGCTGCTGATTTTTGTATATTAATTTTGTATCCTGCAACTTTACTGAATTCATGTGTCAGTTCCAAGAGTTTTTTGGTAGAGTCTTTAGGTTTTTCTATATGTAAGATCATGTTGTCCGCAAACAGGGACAATTTGACTTCCTCCTTTTTGATTCTGATGCCCTTTATTTCTTTCTCTGGCATAAACTATATTTAAAACAAAGGTAGTAAGTACTCAGAACTCATCGCTTCCTAATGATTTTGCTGTACATTTGCTATTATTATGCTCTTGAGCTTATTTGTGTCTATCGTGTCTGTAACATGGAAACACTATATCATGGTAACTGCACATTTCTTTCCAGCTCCACCTTCAGTGATGTCCCATGGGTACCTTGAAATTGACTGTAGTAGGAGTAATTTATACCATGAAATTGGCAAACACTATAAATTAGGATTTTATTTGTTGTTTTAATTTTCTAGACTTGTGAAAGTAAATGGAGAAAATGTTAATTTATGAAACCTTTTTTTTTTGAGAATTTGTTGTTAAATATTTATTTACCAGCACACCACTGCATCTGGTATCATTTATATCCGATTTTAAAAAGAAAGCATTTCTTTAACTCAGTGGTTCACTTTTTTTTGCATATTGCCTTTATTTCACAGGAAATGATTTTTATTGATTATTTTTGGCTACTTTGTCAAAAGAAAAATATAAAACAGTTGTAGGTTTAACAAGATAAGAGATTAACTACATATGTTCAAAATAAACACATTGTAGTGGGCAGAGCAGTCAAATTTCCAATTCAACTTAAGTCTGCTGTCCTCAACTACGGTTTTGTTCCCACCTTAACAGCTCAATTCTAACTACTCCAAAGCAACAAGAAAGAGAATTAAAAGTCCCTTTTATTTCACTAAAGTAGAAGCAGTGGAGTTGTACAAATCCTGGTGTGCCAAAGTCACCTACATGCTGTATGAGAAATAAATTTTTAAAGTTTCTAGACCATGGCAAAAAAAAATTTGACTGTGAATCATGGGGAACTGGACCAACTGCATCTTTTCAGTGCTTGGGTTCACCTGCAAACCACTCAAGACAGCACTGCGGATGTGAGCAGGGGGTGGTGGGGCTCTTGATAAGTAGCAGAGCAGGTATTCTTATTTCACAGTGACGTTAGTGAGGCTCTGTTTCCTTCCTTTGACCCATGAGACTGCCGTTTTGTGCCTGGCAGATCAGTCCAACCCACGCTGCTTGCTACAACAAAAAGTCACTGCGTGCTTTAAGACAAGCGCATAACGCAGATGCCCATGAAGCTATGAGGCTCCTTGGGCCAAGACGTGGACCTGGCTGTCGGGAATGTCCGCGGCAGCAGCAGCCCCTTCACGCAGCGGGCATCCTGAGGAGGGGGAGCTGCGACAGGGGCGTGCGGGGTGCAAGTGCACCGGGAGCCTGGGAAGAACTGCGCTCCCAGCAGGCTGCACACACCTGCTGGCCGCCAGCCCGCAGCGACTGGCCTCCTCGCTCACGGCCACGGGGGGCGCTGTCGTTCACGGGAGCATGCTGCCGGGGGCAGGCGTCCCTAGGCTGGGCCGGTTGTCCCGGGATTGCAGCGCGTATAATACAAACGTGCAGATTGTCAGAGTAGGCTGGAGAATCGCTCCCACGAGCTTAAGGGCTGGGGCGGGCTGAGGACTGTGGCTCCCCGGGCCGGTTCCTTTCCCGCCGCGCGTGGAGGGGACGAGAGGGGCCTGTGGGCTGACGGAGGCGCCGCTGCCGGGACCAGCCCCTCCGCCGGCAGCGCCCAGGCTGCTGGCTGTCTCCGCTGTCTTCCATCACGTCTTTGTGGCCGCTTCCTTCCTTTAGCTTTTGCTAATGGGTTGTGCTTAATTCTAAGGGCTGTGATCTCCTCGTTCTGAGACGCTGTCACAGCTGTTAAGTGGGTCTCAGGAAAGCAATGGCCGGGGACCCTGCGCTGAGGACCTCCGACTCCCACCGTGTGGGCTCTGCATGATCTGGCCTCCGTCGCACCTGCCGGTGAGCTTGACTTTGCTGAAGGCAACAAGCGCCTTCATCCAGTGGCCCCGGAGTGGGCGGGTCAGGATGGACGGACCACCTGGGCCCCTGTGCCTCGGCCTTGCGCCCGCCCCCACTCCCAGTTCACCTGCGGGTGGTTGTCGGCCGCCACGAAGTCCAGCGGGAAGGGTACATGGCGCAGGAGTCCGGGCCAGACACATTCACCTTCACACCAGGAACATCCTCCTGCGTTCTTGTCACGATCGTTTCGTTGGGGGGCTCCTTGATGTACAGCCACAGCTCGCTCTTCTCCGGGCCCAAGCACGGGTCGCACTCTGCGGGGTCCCACTTCTCGCTGCCGCCTGTAGCGCACTCTCCACTGCGCTCAGCAGTGGTCCACTCGGTACTGCAGGCTCTTCTTCGCTGTCAGTACTGTGGAAGCTCGTCCTCTTGCCTGACTCCCACCACCCCCGAAGCCCCGACTCGCTACTCCACTCGAGAGCCACCTTCACAGGAGAGCTACCTTCACCCCTCTGGGCCCGAAGCTGGGGCCGCTTGGGCCAAGACTCACGACTGTGCCAAGGTCCCAGAACAGACCTGGAAGGAGGGCAAGAGGGCGAGGACCTAGATCTGAGGGGGAGGGAGAGGGAGGTAGTGCGGCGAGGTGATTCCACTGGAAAACTCCTGCAGGGCACACATGGAGTAGGTCTCTCCGCCTCAATGGTTCGCTTTTTAAAAGAACACTATTTTAGCAGGGATTTACATATGAATTCTCTCGTACTTTTGGTTACATTGTTGTTCAACTGTTTACATTATTATGATCTATGTAATATTGGGGTGTAGCTAAAAACTACATTACACGCTATGATTACAGTCCGTGATTAGACTTTTTGGTTTTCCTTTAGTTAATGATAGGCTTGTATTTTATTTTGTTAGTTTTCTATGTATCTGTGATGATTTCCCCCATATTCTCAAATAGCTCTCGAGTCAGATTTTTCGATAATTAAATCTATCAGATGAACTATTGCCTCTCAAATGACCTCTGTCCTTTGCCCCAGTGTGGACTGACTGCTCTCTCAGCCCCTGCAGAGCCGGCAGCTTTTCAGTTGCTGCCGTGGGGAAAGTCCTTGTTCCTCTCTCCTCTGTTAGATCTCTTGTTTCCCGGAGTGCGGAGCACATTCTTTCTTGATTTTTGTCTGTCACAATGGAACACATCCTCCAGTAGTCTTCTGAGAAAGAATGCACCGGTGGTTCATTTGGAGGGGGAACTTGAATGCCATGCCTCATATTTGACTGTTTGGCTGAATTTAAAGTTCTAAGTTGCAAGTAATTTTCCCATACTAGCTTCTAGTATTGTATTGAGACATGCAATGCCATTTTGATTTTTTATTCTTTGTATGTGACATAGTTTTTGTTTTTTGTTTTTCTCTCTCTCTCTGGAAAACGTTAGGATTGTTGTCTGTGCTGTTCTAAAACTTCAAGAGAAAGCGCATTGGTTTGGATCTTTTTACCATTCATTTTGCTGGGCACTGTTAGGAGATTCAGTGAGATTTCTCTGTCTTATTGTATTGATAATGTCTGTCCCTTTATTTTCTCTATTTTCTGGAACACCTATTAGATGGATGTGGACCCCCCAGACTTAGGCTCTTAGTTTTTATTTTTTCTCCTGCATTGGCAGTTAGTCATTTTGTTCTCATTTCTTAGAAATTCCCTTAGCGTATTTTCCCATCTTTCTTTTTCTAGTCTAGAAATCTAGAATTAATTCTTATCAAATTAAGTTCCAAGATGTAGCTGGAACTTCAAGTTGTCTTGAAAGAAAGATAAACATCCTTGTAGGTTTGCCTGTGACTATATCATAACAGGTAGCACTCCTGTCTCCTGACTCTCAAAAGCATCTTGTTCAGGACCTTACTGATTAACTTTAATGATGGATTTTTATTAAGGCTTGTCATCCACTTGTATACATGTTTACTTGGGGGATTCAAAGGGTGAGCATGTCTTGGTAGGATGGAGTCCATCACACAGCTCTGGAACAGCCACCCGAGGCAGCATGAGCCAGTGCAGAGTGATGGGGAGCACCAGAAGAAGTAGTCCAGAACAGAGAATGTGAGAGGCAGCCAGAAAACTTAGCTTCCTCTGAAATCCTCAGGAGGAACCACTTTCCTGTAACCACATGGGGTGGGGACTTGAGTGATTTTACTCAGAATGAAAAAAAAGTGATGACCCCAAAACTAGAAACCTTGGGGACACTTGAGCTGCATTAATGAGGTTAAAATTTTTCATGTTCGTTTCCTAACTGGATCCAACTTGGAGCTGTCCATGCTCATTGCCAATATCTAGATTGAAATCTTAGTGCTTTTCTATTTTATTCTATTAGTTCTTTATATATATATATGAATTTTATCTGTGATATTTGCTACCAGTTTACTTCCTGATTTCTTATTTCCCCAGTTGCCATTTTTAGTTGGTTTATTAGTCTGTTTGTTCATTCGCTTGTTTAACATTGAGCCATTTCCAGTTTTTGTGTAAATTTTGTCTCTTAGCTGATTTTATTAAATCTTAGAAAGCCCAGGATAATCTAGATTGAACATGACTAGCAACTCAGCTCCAGTTCCATATTTGATGGAATAAGATAATGAGGATGATAATAATGATGACGATGACATAATAATAATGATCAACATTTATTGAGCTTTTGCTTTGTGCCAGGCACTGTTCTATAGATATTACATGCCTTAACTCATTGAATCCTCCTAACAATATATGAGACAGATGTTATCATTCTTCTCATTTTACATCTTGGTGATAAAGCAGAAACATAACCACCCAAGGTCACTCGAAGGAGGTGGAAGAGGCAGAATTCAGGCTGAGGAGGTCTGTCTCCAGGATGCTTTTCCTCCCCACTGCGTCGGCCACCTCTGGAGTGAATAGCCAGACCCTGAGCTAAGTCCATTAGACACATTGCACCACTGACTTCGTCATACAACCACCTTAAGAGAGAGGTGCCATTACATTGCACAGATGAGGAGGCAGGCTGGGAGAGGTTAAGGCATTCATCCGAGGGCATGGAGCTGCAGAGAGCTTGAGCCAGGAGTTAATCCCAGAGTGCCCGTGTACACAGCCCAGCTTTATAACCTTTATTCTCAACTGGTCCACTAGGGGAGACCTAGTTTTCATCTCCTAAGTCCCATTTCCTTATTTGTTGGTTGTAAATTTTTTAAGTACAGAAAAGTATAAAAACAAAAACCAACACCAACTACAGGCAAACAATGATAACATTTTTATATATTTTATCTAGATTTTTTTCCTTCACATATCTTTATGAAGTCATATTGTACATATAATTTTGTATCCTATGCTTTCTATTTTGTATAGAACAATATAAGCATTCTTCTATGTTAATAAAAGATTTCCTATACATTTTTTAATTGTAGTAAAAAACACATAACAGAATGCTTGAGGTCAGGAGCTCGAGACCAGCCTGAGCAAGAGCGAGATACCATCTCTACAAAAAATAGAAAAAATTAGCTGGGAGCAGTGGCACAAGCCTGTAGTCCCAGCCACTAGGGAGGCTGAGGCAGGAGGATCACTTGAGCCCAGGAGTATGAGGTTGCAGTGAGCTGTGATGACATCACTGTACTCCAGCCCAGCAACAGAGCAAGACTCTGTCTCCAAAAACAAACAAAAAAAGATGCATAACATAAAACTTACCATCTTAACCCTATACATTATTTTAGGTTGTAAAATGTGTCATTAAATGAGCACAACACATTTCTCCATTGTTAGAAATTTGGAGTGTTTCCAATTTTTCACTGTTGCCAATGACCTTGCAATTAACATACTTGTAAATAAATATTTGTCCTCATTTCAACTTATTTCCTTGGGACAGATTTCTAAAAGTGGAATTGCCAGGTAAAACCGAATGAATACTTTGAAACTCTCCATATATAGTGCCTATTACTTTGCCCTTATTATCACCATATAAAATGCTCATTCCATTGCAGCCTTACAAGTATAGCAAGCTGATAAAATAGAATTATGTTGGTCTAAATTTTGGTGGCGGTGCCTGAGTGTGAGGTATGAGACTATATAACTGGTTTTGCAACCTTTGCTGACCACTCATCTCTAGCCAATAAAAGGCACTGAGAGGAGTTAAAAATGAGAAGAGGATTTTAGAGAGAAGTTTTTGTGTATTATGAGTTCCATTTACTCTCGAGAAGGACGGGAGTGGGGTGGGAGGTGTGCTCCCTCTTACCTCAGTTATAGGCAAAAGGGCTTCGCCAGAACCACTTGGAAAGCTTGCTACGTGAACTCTGTAGTTTGGGCCACGTGTTGGTCCAATCTTTAATTCACACCTGGAAATCTAAAGGTCTTGGCTAGCTACTCTAGGGTACATTTTACAAATAATGAAATCTAGGCTTAGGGAGTTTAAGTAATTTGTCCAAGGTCATCCACAAATAAGTGTAAGAACTAGAATTGAAACCCAGATCTTCTGATTCAGAGGTTGCATTGGTCCCCCCCCCATTCTGTAACACTTCCTCTCTTTTATTTGTGAAGTAAATCGTTTTTATTTTCGTTACTATATATTTAGCCATACTTTTGCCTGAATTCTTCATCTCCCAACTTGGAATTGCTTGGCAGGAGATTCCACCAATACAATTTCATCCTCCTACCAGCTTCCTTAAAACCACTTGTGAGATCAGCTATTTATATATAAGATTGATCTAACTTCCCTACTCAAAATCTTGAGTTTGTTAGATAACTCTAAGTGACATTATGCCTCCCTTCGGGGATGTTTTTTTTCAGACCTACAAGGTGTTATGAGTTAAATCGTGTCCCCCAAAGTTCATATGTTGAAATACAGAACCCCAGTACTTCAGAATGTGACCTTCTTTGGAAATAAAGTTGCTGTAGATGTAATTATCAAGATGAGGTCATTAGAGTGGGCCCTAATCCAATATGATCAGTGTCATTATATAAAAGGGGAATTTGGACACAGAGACAGGCATAGAGGGAAGACAGAGAGAGAGAAGACAGCATCTACAAGTCAAGAGAAGAGGCTGGGAACGGATCCTTCCCTCTCTCTTCTCAAAAGAAGCCAACACTGCCAACACCTTGATTTTGGACTTCTAGCTCCAGAACTATGAGAAAATAAATTTCAGTTGTTCAGATCACCCAGTTTGTGGTACTTTGTTACAGTAGTCCTTGAAAACTAATACACAACTGCTTCATGAGCAGTTGAAACTTGGTTGTGAAATCATGAAGTTCAATATAGGAAGTGCAATCACCCTAGAAAAAAAAGGGAAAATCCAGTTCTAATAGCTGGTGTAACTTGATTATAGAACAAGAGTTTTCATACTTTTTTTAGCATACATTTCATGGTTTGAATTTGCTTTCCGCTATCATGCTTTGTAGAAGTTTTATTGATGACTTTCCCATATCCTCAAGCTCTAACTCCATAGTTCGACTTTCAAGATCCTTAACAATATGTTCTTAGTATAACTTTCCATATTCATATCCTACTGTCATTTTTCATAAACATCATGGTACAGTCAAACTGGGGCACCAGTCTCAGAATAGGCCTGGGTATTCCCGCCTCTGCTCTCATCTTTTCTCTGTTTAGAATGGTTTTCCCATTCTTCATCTGTACATGTTGAAAATCTGATGTTAAAATCCTCCTTCAGGAACTAATGGAAAAACCATCATTTCTAAAAATACTTTTTTTCCCACTCTGAAATTCCATTGTATATTTTTGTTTCATTGATTTTTATTTTAGTTATTTAGATACATGTAACATCCTCTGATTGGCTGTAAACTCCGTAGGGCAAGAAGCTAATAGTATACATATATGTTATTTGGGTCCCCTCCCCACTCCAAAAAATGTAGAGAATGAGACAGGTGTGTGCAGGTCATTGGTTTGGAGAAGTAATCTCAGGGCTCAAGAGTGAGGAGAATGAGAAGAGCAAAACAAGGAAGAATGTAAAGCCAATCCAAGAGTGAGTTATTGACCTGATTACCCCGTGGGTAAGTAAAGCTCAGTGCCATTGGGGACTTCTTGAGAAACGATGTAGGATATGCCTCATTTTTTTTGTTGTTGTTTTTACCCAAGAATAGAAGAGAAGAATATTTATCTAATGGCTCCCATCACAAAGTGGTCAAAGATCACCTCATAGGATATCCTTGGCACTTCCAGGTCTGTGCATGTATCAGAATGGTTGGACAGGTGTCTGTAAGCATCCCATGCAGTGCTATTCGTGAAGTCGTGGGGCATAAAGTCAAAGTTAAACAGTGCAATTATGACAAGGTGCTTGTCAGGCTACACCTGCCCAGAGCTGGCTACCAGAGTAGAAAGGGAGACTGAGAAGGTGTTTGATGGGTATGAAAAACATCTGATATAGTCCACTCCTTGCACTGCCCCACTCCACTCATCCTCTATTTTAATAGTTCCCCAAAGAGAGGGATGCTGTGTGCTACATATCAACTATATTCTTCCTTCCGATCAAAAGAGCAAAGGCTCCTGTGTGTGTTAGTTCAGACAACTAGAATCTCAGCAAGATCTCCAGCCACAGAAAACTGGACTCCAAATTTCCATTTTGATTGAGGTAGAAAACACTCTTGCTTTAGGTTCCCTGGAAGCAGGCTCTGAGACAAGTATTCAACTGCAAGTAGTTTATTTCAGAAGTGATCCCAGTAAACACCCATAGAGGAATGAATAAATGACAAAAAAATAGGAAGGAACCCAACAGAGAATACTGTATTTATCAAGCCATTTCTATGGTGGACAACCAGAATCTTATCCTAGAGAGAAAGTCAGGGAGAGTGTAAAGTACATCCCAGATTTATCTCAAAAACTGAGTGAGAAAGTTGACCTATTTATCCACCAGTTGCCTTTCTGACACTGGTTGAGGTTGGCTTCCAAAGATAGCTCTCCCATCACTTCTGAATTGCCCTTTCTATGAGCCTCATAGCCAGGAAAAAGCCCCCTCAAACATAGTCTCCAGCAGTAGCAATGAGCAGCCTTCAGCGTGTGGAGGTGAATGCTGAGTGGAAATGGGGAAGGTACCCAGAGCTATATAAATCTCCCGCAGAAACCCAGCTACAGGAGTAAAAGTCATGGAGTTTTCTAATATTGACCCTGGAACCCAGGAACATACACCGCTGAAGAGAAACAAGTGCTTCTCTTGACTTCAGATAAATTCAATGAATTCAGTTACAGCAAAGAAACAGGTGAATCCGTCGTGTGTCAGACATTAACTGTTTAAATCAAAATTACATCATTTCATTAATTTTTATTACCATGTATAAATGGTGAATTGGGACCTGAAAGAGGGCACACACTTTTATCTACATCACAAACTCAAAATTGTGTTTAGATTTGTGTTGATGCAAAATAAAGTCATCGTTGGACCTTCCAAAAGCAGTAACATTGACAACAGGAAATTTTGTTTTATTCTGGCATATTCTGGAATGGGAAGGAGGAGTATTTTTAGCTCTGCATGTGACTTATTTCTTTTGCTTGCTCCAACTTAATATTAATGGCTGCTCTTAGGTTAGCCCAAAAAAGTCCTCGTTTGCTCTTCTCCTTGGGCCATTCCAAATAAGTCCATTGCGTCATAAGAGCCTTCAGCTTGTGATACTTGCTGGGGATGATGTTCTGTGGAATGGGCTCCAGCAAGATCAGGATTAAGTTATCAGATCCTTCGCGGAAGAGATTGTGGTGGGCAAAGTAGAGTTCATAATGGCACCACTCACTCTGGACAAAGTGCGGAGACAAAACAAAGATGGACTTGTAACTCTTCTCAATGCAGTTTATGATATTTTCCACAATGCTCTTGCCAGCAACAAAGTTTCTCTCATGGAGGCAAATCCGTATGTCTTCTTTTTCTAGGCAAGGCACCAATTCGTTCTTCACCCAGGCAGAATCATGTTCACTGTAAGAAATAAAAGCATGGAACTGGAGAGTTCTTTGGAGTTCCTCTAACGGTATGTTCCTAGCCCTGTGCCGGGTCTGGGTCCACTGGCACACCATCCTGAGATACCAGGGCAGATCCAGGTAGATGCAGAGGAAGGTCACGGTAACAGCCAACACCAGCGTGATGGCCCCAATGGTGACCATCAGCAGAGCTGTGTTGCAGGATAATGCAGACATGTGAAAGTCTTTTAGAGGGGTTCC
>NW_012146412.1:1768820-1797549 GCF_000956105.1 Propithecus coquereli | reverse complement strand
TTTTCCTTCACATATCTTTATGAAGTCATATTGTACATATAATTTTGTATCCTATGCTTTTTATTTTGTATAGAACAATATAAGCATTCTTCTATGTTAATAAAAGATTTCCTATACATTTTTTAATTGTAGTAAAAAACACATAACAGAATGCTTGAGGTCAGGAGCTCGAGACCAGCCTGAGCAAGAGCGAGATACCATCTCTACAAAAAATAGAAAAAATTAGCTGGGAGCAGTGGCACAAGCCTGTAGTCCCAGCCACTAGGGAGGCTGAGGCAGGAGGATCACTTGAGCCCAGGAGTATGAGGTTGCAGTGAGCTGTGATGACATCACTGTACTCCAGCCCAGCAACAGAGCAAGACTCTGTCTCCAAAAACAAACAAAAAAAGATGCATAACATAAAACTTACCATCTTAACCCTATACATTATTTTAGGTTGTAAAATGTGTCATTAAATGAGCACAACACATTTCTCCATTGTTAGAAATTTGGAGTGTTTCCAATTTTTCACTGTTGCCAATGACCTTGCAATTAACATACTTGTAAATAAATATTTGTCCTCATTTCAACTTATTTCCTTGGGACAGATTTCTAAAAGTGGAATTGCCAGGTAAAACCGAATGAATACTTTGAAACTCTCCATATATAGTGCCTATTACTTTGCCCTTATTATCACCATATAAAATGCTCATTCCATTGCAGCCTTACAAGTATAGCAAGCTGATAAAATAGAATTATGTTGGTCTAAATTTTGGTGGCGGTGCCTGAGTGTGAGGTATGAGACTATATAACTGGTTTTGCAACCTTTGCTGACCACCCATCTCTAGCCAATAAAAGGCACTGAGAGGAGTTAAAAATGAGAAGAGGATTTTAGAGAGAAGTTTTTGTGTATTATGAGTTCCATTTACTCTCGAGAAGGACGGGAGTGGGGTGGGAGGTGTGCTCCCTCTTACCTCAGTTATAGGCAAAAGGGCTTCGCCAGAACCACTTGGAAAGCTTGCTACGTGAACTCTGTAGTTTGGGCCACGTGTTGGTCCAATCTTTAATTCACACCTGGAAATCTAAAGGTCTTGGCTAGCTACTCTAGGGTACATTTTACAAATAATGAAATCTAGGCTTAGGGAGTTTAAGTAATTTGTCCAAGGTCATCCACAAATAAGTGTAAGAACTAGAATTGAAACCCAGATCTTCTGATTCAGAGGTTGCATTGGTCCCCCCCCCATTCTGTAACACTTCCTCTCTTTTATTTGTGAAGTAAATCGTTTTTATTTTCGTTACTATATATTTAGCCATACTTTTGCCTGAATTCTTCATCTCCCAACTTGGAATTGCTTGGCAGGAGATTCCACCAATACAATTTCATCCTCCTACCAGCTTCCTTAAAACCACTTGTGAGATCAGCTATTTATATATAAGATTGATCTAACTTCCCTACTCAAAATCTTGAGTTTGTTAGATAACTCTAAGTGACATTATGCCTCCCTTCGGGGATGTTTTTTTTCAGACCTACAAGGTGTTATGAGTTAAATCGTGTCCCCCAAAGTTCATATGTTGAAATACAGAACCCCAGTACTTCAGAATGTGACCTTCTTTGGAAATAAAGTTGCTGTAGATGTAATTATCAAGATGAGGTCATTAGAGTGGGCCCTAATCCAATATGATCAGTGTCATTATATAAAAGGGGAATTTGGACACAGAGACAGGCATAGAGGGAAGACAGAGAGAGAGAAGACAGCATCTACAAGTCAAGAGAAGAGGCTGGGAACGGATCCTTCCCTCTCTCTTCTCAAAAGAAGCCAACACTGCCAACACCTTGATTTTGGACTTCTAGCTCCAGAACTATGAGAAAATAAATTTCAGTTGTTCAGATCACCCAGTTTGTGGTACTTTGTTACAGTAGTCCTTGAAAACTAATACACAACTGCTTCATGAGCAGTTGAAACTTGGTTGTGAAATCATGAAGTTCAATATAGGAAGTGCAATCACCCTAGAAAAAAAAGGGAAAATCCAGTTCTAATAGCTGGTGTAACTTGATTATAGAACAAGAGTTTTCATACTTTTTTTAGCATACATTTCATGGTTTGAATTTGCTTTCCGCTATCATGCTTTGTAGAAGTTTTATTGATGACTTTCCCATATCCTCAAGCTCTAACTCCATAGTTCGACTTTCAAGATCCTTAACAATATGTTCTTAGTATAACTTTCCATATTCATATCCTACTGTCATTTTTCATAAACATCATGGTACAGTCAAACTGGGGCACCAGTCTCAGAATAGGCCTGGGTATTCCCGCCTCTGCTCTCATCTTTTCTCTGTTTAGAATGGTTTTCCCATTCTTCATCTGTACATGTTGAAAATCTGATGTTAAAATCCTCCTTCAGGAACTAATGGAAAAACCATCATTTCTAAAAATACTTTTTTTCCCACTCTGAAATTCCATTGTATATTTTTGTTTCATTGATTTTTATTTTAGTTATTTAGATACATGTAACATCCTCTGATTGGCTGTAAACTCCGTAGGGCAAGAAGCTAATAGTATACATATATGTTATTTGGGTCCCCTCCCCACTCCAAAAAATGTAGAGAATGAGACAGGTGTGTGCAGGTCATTGGTTTGGAGAAGTAATCTCAGGGCTCAAGAGTGAGGAGAATGAGAAGAGCAAAACAAGGAAGAATGTAAAGCCAATCCAAGAGTGAGTTATTGACCTGATTACCCCGTGGGTAAGTAAAGCTCAGTGCCATTGGGGACTTCTTGAGAAACGATGTAGGATATGCCTCATTTTTTTTGTTGTTGTTTTTACCCAAGAATAGAAGAGAAGAATATTTATCTAATGGCTCCCATCACAAAGTGGTCAAAGATCACCTCATAGGATATCCTTGGCACTTCCAGGTCTGTGCATGTATCAGAATGGTTGGACAGGTGTCTGTAAGCATCCCATGCAGTGCTATTCGTGAAGTCGTGGGGCATAAAGTCAAAGTTAAACAGTGCAATTATGACAAGGTGCTTGTCAGGCTACACCTGCCCAGAGCTGGCTACCAGAGTAGAAAGGGAGACTGAGAAGGTGTTTGATGGGTATGAAAAACATCTGATATAGTCCACTCCTTGCACTGCCCCACTCCACTCATCCTCTATTTTAATAGTTCCCCAAAGAGAGGGATGCTGTGTGCTACATATCAACTATATTCTTCCTTCCGATCAAAAGAGCAAAGGCTCCTGTGTGTGTTAGTTCAGACAACTAGAATCTCAGCAAGATCTCCAGCCACAGAAAACTGGACTCCAAATTTCCATTTTGATTGAGGTAGAAAACACTCTTGCTTTAGGTTCCCTGGAAGCAGGCTCTGAGACAAGTATTCAACTGCAAGTAGTTTATTTCAGAAGTGATCCCAGTAAACACCCATAGAGGAATGAATAAATGACAAAAAAATAGGAAGGAACCCAACAGAGAATACTGTATTTATCAAGCCATTTCTATGGTGGACAACCAGAATCTTATCCTAGAGAGAAAGTCAGGGAGAGTGTAAAGTACATCCCAGATTTATCTCAAAAACTGAGTGAGAAAGTTGACCTATTTATCCACCAGTTGCCTTTCTGACACTGGTTGAGGTTGGCTTCCAAAGATAGCTCTCCCATCACTTCTGAATTGCCCTTTCTATGAGCCTCATAGCCAGGAAAAAGCCCCCTCAAACATAGTCTCCAGCAGTAGCAATGAGCAGCCTTCAGCGTGTGGAGGTGAATGCTGAGTGGAAATGGGGAAGGTACCCAGAGCTATATAAATCTCCCGCAGAAACCCAGCTACAGGAGTAAAAGTCATGGAGTTTTCTAATATTGACCCTGGAACCCAGGAACATACACCGCTGAAGAGAAACAAGTGCTTCTCTTGACTTCAGATAAATTCAATGAATTCAGTTACAGCAAAGAAACAGGTGAATCCGTCGTGTGTCAGACATTAACTGTTTAAATCAAAATTACATCATTTCATTAATTTTTATTACCATGTATAAATGGTGAATTGGGACCTGAAAGAGGGCACACACTTTTATCTACATCACAAACTCAAAATTGTGTTTAGATTTGTGTTGATGCAAAATAAAGTCATCGTTGGACCTTCCAAAAGCAGTAACATTGACAACAGGAAATTTTGTTTTATTCTGGCATATTCTGGAGTGGGAAGGAGGAGTATTTTTAGCTCTGCATGTGACTTATTTCTTTTGCTTGCTCCAACTTAATATTAATGGCTGCTCTTAGGTTAGCCCAAAAAAGTCCTCGTTTGCTCTTCTCCTTGGGCCATTCCAAATAAGTCCATTGCGTCATAAGAGCCTTCAGCTTGTGATACTTGCTGGGGATGATGTTCTGTGGAATGGGCTCCAGCAAGATCAGGATTAAGTTATCAGATCCTTCGCGGAAGAGATTGTGGTGGGCAAAGTAGAGTTCATAATGGCACCATTCACTCTGGACAAAGTGCGGAGACAAAACAAAGATGGACTTGTAACTCTTCTCAATGCAGTTTATGATATTTTCCACAATGCTCTTGCCAGCAACAAAGTTTCTCTCATGGAGGCAAATCCGTATGTCTTCTTTTTCTAGGCAAGGCACCAATTCGTTCTTCACCCAGGCAGAATCATGTTCACTGTAAGAAATAAAAGCATGGAACTGGAGAGTTCTTTGGAGTTCCTCTAACGGTATGTTCCTAGCCCTGTGCCGGGTCTGGGTCCACTGGCACACCATCCTGAGATACCAGGGCAGATCCAGGTAGATGCAGAGGAAGGTCACGGTAACAGCCAACACCAGCGTGATGGCCCCAATGGTGACCATCAGCAGAGCTGTGTTGCAGGATAATGCAGACATGTGAAAGTCTTTTAGAGGGGTTCCTTTATAGCTTTCTGGGTAGTCACACTTATAAGAATCAGGCCAGCCCTCTACCACTTCACTTGATACTTGGCCTATATTTTTGACAAATTCTCTTAGCTCGCAGGTACATTGGAATGGGTTATTCCCTGCTTTTATTGACCTAATCTTCTGGCAGCTCTGGAAGAAATCAGCTGATGGCTGGGAAACCGAATTACGGTCAATGATCAGTACAGAAAGACTGCTAAAGGCGCCGCATCCAGGAAGGTCGGTTAAAGAATTGAGAGCAACATTGAGTTCTTGCAAAGCTTCCAGAGAGGTGACATCTTTAGGGATGCTCTCTATTCTGTTACTGTGAAGATCAAGTACCTTGATCCTGGGAGGTAAACATCTGAAAACGGAGTCAGTAAGTATATTTGAAGGCAAATTTAAGCTTAATAAACTTTTAGTCCAAGAGCAATTTCCTTCATTTTCATCATACCTTAGAGAATTCTGGCTAATATCCAATTGTTGTAGAGACTTCATCTCTTTGGTCATATGAACTATTTTTGCAAGTTCTTTTAATTGATTCTTTTGTAAGATAAGTGTCTCTAGCACAGTCAAGCTTCCACAATTTTCAAAAACCATGTCTGTTAAGAGATTATTGGAAAAATCCAAATATAGGAATGGGCTAATTTGGGATGGGCAAAGCATATGCATCATGGGTGTACCAGACACTGTCAAATTTTGGATGTTCATATTTGAAAAGATTTTGTAGATAGCACTTTGTGGAAAACTGAATACATGAGTGACAACTTGGTGTACAGATTAAGACCTTCAGGGAAGTGCCAGAATAATTAAAATCTCTGAAGTCCAATTGACCCTCTACTTTCACATTTGAAATTAAGAAATACTCTATGGTTGTATGCCAAACCATCTGGAGGATTCTAATGAAAGAATTCCAAGTTGTTTCGATGTTGTTTAAAGTAAGATTTGATAACCTTGGATTTGTTTGAAGTTCTGCTAGAATATTTAGGAAACAAGAACATGCATTATCATCTAGCACACATTTGATATTAGATAGTTCCAGATTCATTACAGTACTGAATGACCCATCCAAAATAAAATGGAATTCCTTTTTCATGGGGAAAACAATGTGCAGACTTTCTGTGTTGAAGTCTTGAAGGCTCTCAGGGTCTTCTTTCTCCCCAAAAGGCTCTCCTAACACCAGTAAAATCTTACTGATATTCAAGTGAGCAATTGGCAGCACTCTAGATTTTTCTAACTGTGTAGCACTCAACCCCAGAAATTTTAGTTGAGACATGTCGCCAAACTCTTTGCATATGGGCAGGGCATCAAATGCATTAAATGACAAGTCTAAGTGCTTGAGGTTCACAGTAAGATGACAAGAAATCTTCCCCAACTTGTTGTGGGACAAATCCAAGTACTCTAATTCCTGGCTGAATTTGAAAACACTGATAACAAGATGCTGGATTCTATTATGAGAAATTATCAAAATCCTCAGCTTTGACAGTGATAAGATGTCAGAAGTCTGAATCTCAGATATGTAATTGTGTGATATATTCAAGATTGTTGTTTTCAGTGATAGATCTTTGGGAACATGGATGAGACCTTTTTTTGACCTGTCAACTAAAAATTCACTTTCATCAGATAATTGTATTCTAATCTCAAGTATTAACATGAAGATAATGACAAAATGGAAGATGCTTATCATATTGTAACACTAGACATTCCTAAAGGTAAGAGCTATTCTTCAGAGCATCTTGATACAGATTCAGATTCTAAAAAAAAAAAAAAAATTAAATGATTATATTAAATTAGGCATGGCTAATATTAAACATTTTTTATTAGAGACACATGAAACAAGGGCTACACAGCCTGAAGCCAGGGGAATATACATACAGACAAATGATTATGCTAGCTCTAATCAAGTGAGTTTTAATGTGGATGGTGTAATAGTTTGAAGGGTGACTCCCCAAAAGAAGTCTACATCTTCACCATGTCCTAAGTCCCAGAAAATGAATGTTACCTTATTGAAACAGGTCTTTACAGAGATAATAATGTTAAGGGTCTGGAGATGGGGAGATCATCCTGAATTATCCAGGTGGTCCCTAAATCCAATGACAAGTTTCCTTATAAGAGAAAGGCAAAGGGATATTTGACAGAGACAAAAGAAGAGACAACGGAGACACAGCAGAAGGCCATGTGAAGATGGAGGCAGAGACTGGAGTGATGCAGCCACCAGGCAAGGCATGCTGACGGCCACCAGAGGCCAGAGGAGGCTCTGGAGAGACTGCAGTCCTGTCGACGCCCTGAGTTTGTACTTCTCTCTACGAAAGAATAAATTTCTGTTGTTTTAAGCCACCAATTTGTTACAGCAGCCATAGGAGAACAATATAGATGGTTCATGGAAAATCCTCTGGTCCCAACCCTCCCAAGACCATTAAGAGCTCTGGTTAGGTGTGCTTGCACACTTTGACCTGTGTCTCCCCATGACATTTCTTCAGAGTTCTCTCATGCGGTGGAATTGGGACTGTTCTTGTATTACCTTTTATTACCTACACATGGTTTGGGCCTAACTTGGTAAGAGGTAATTGGGTCATGATAAAAGGTCTCTCAGAAGATCCATTCACTCATTCATTTATTTATTCAACTAATATTGATTGATCACTTACTGGCCATGTTTTAGGAACTGGACATAGAGCAATGAACAAGATAAAGTCCTAATTGTCAAGGAGCTTATTATCTAGTGAGAGATAGAAAATAAATAAGTAAATGACCAAACTTATTTTGATGGAGTGGTAAGTACTATGTAGAAAAATAAAACAGGGCAAATCATGGGCGTGGGATGGTGTTTGGTGGCGGCTATTTTCTAGTGATTAGTTAGAGAAGGCCTTTTTGAGAAGATGATACTGGGGTAGAAATCACAATGAAGTGAATGGGAAGATCTGGACGGAGAGGATTTCTGGCAAAGGAAAAGGCAAGTACAAAGGTCCTGAGATGGATTTGAGGTTGGCTTGTCTGAGGGGGACAGAAGGGGTCAGTCAGTGTTAGCACGGAGTGAGCGAAGATGAGAGGTTAGGGCCAAGATCACACAGGGCCTTGCAAGGAGTTGAGATTCTATTCCAAGAGTGCTGAAGGGGTGGGGAGACTGGAAGGTTTTGAGGATGGGAGTTGCTTCCTCCTCTCTGTTATCTGTTATTCAGAAAACTTTTTGTCATTCATTCATCAAATATGTATTTATTCCCTATGCAGTGCTAGGCATTGTTCTAGGTTATGCCTATTGCACTAGCGGTCAAATCACTCTAGCTCAGACACCATTTTGTGGTCAGCATTCCAGTGGCACATGAGACCACAGGGAGTTGTGTTGGGATGAACCCTAGAGCATGTACACCCCAGAGACCCTTTCATCGGGACTGCACAGCTCTCCCAAGGAACTTACTCCCAAGAACTGTTAGGCAAGCACACCCACCATCAGTATCAGCAAAGCGCTGAATTCCTCTTCACATGTCCCCTCTTGTATCTCAACAGGCACAGAAAGACATAAATAATTCAGCTCCCAGAAACAACCCTGAGTTGCAAAAGTTCCCCAAATTAAATGCAAACTTATTTGGTTTTCAGAGCTTTTCTTGGACTTACCTTTTTGTAGAGGTGCCCAATGATGCCTTGGTCATCCTGATTTCTTCTAATACAGAAGAGGACCAGGGAGCCCCATCAGCATTCATGAAGACCCTAAGCAAGGAAGATGATACTGAAGTTAAAGTTCATGTTAAAAGTCAAGGTGGTCTTTTCATGGCATTGATTGTATTTGGCTGAAAGACCCAGAAATTTTCCAATTCTTCCTCTCCAGCTTCCTAAAAGAGCTATTCACACAAGGAACAATACTTAAATGGATGTTTTAACTTGAATGCTTGTGCCCCCCCACCCCAAATTCATATGTTAAAATCCTAACCCCCAATGTGATGGTATTGGGAGATGGGGTCTTTGAGGGGGTGATTAGGACATGAAGGTGGAGCCCTCATGAGTGGAGTTAGTGCCCTTACAAAAGGGACCCCAGAGAACTCTCTGGCTCTCTTTCCACCACATGAAAATACAAGAAGAAGGCAGTAATCTGCAGCTCAGAAGAGGACCCTGACCAGAACCCAACCAGACTGGCATCCTGAACTTGGACTTTAGCCTCCAGAACTGTGAGAAATAAATTTCTGTTGCTTATAAGCCACCCAGTCTATAGTACTTCATTACAGCAACCCAAACTGACGAAAGCAACGGCAATAAAAATAATACCCAGTACTCCCTGGGCCAGTGCCTAACATCTCAGAACAGAACTGTTATAAGCTTAAGGCCCAAATGGGGTTCCCTATTTATTCCTATGCCTGGATTCTTCCACCTGCTGGCCAGCTCGCGTTCAAGGAAGCAGTGATCAGCACTGTCAGGTGTGGCATGCAGAGAGTGACCAGAGAGACAAGGGGCAGACAGGACCTTGCGCATGGACGAGAGTGCTTGGCTCACAGAGAGCCCACCACGAGCAAGATGAAAGTTGTCTTTGTTCCCTTAACAACCACAACCACCACAAAGGCTTTAAATTTATAAAACTGCCTGTCCCCGAGGACTGATCAAAAGCATGTAAATTGCCTTTGTTTGGGGGCATCAAGTCAGGGCTTTGACTGGTCTTAATGGATAATGCCCGTACAATCAATCTGGCCCATTTAAGTTCAGTCCTGCAAATATTTATTAAGAATCTTCTCTGCAGCAGACCAGCTAGCTATTAGCCACAGGTTGAAAGAATTGGAAGTAGTTCAAGAGCTTTTCTGCTTTGTTTCCTATGTGGTTTTGTGAACTTTTGCTTTTTGTATGTTATAAAGACACATTCACTTTCAAGTCTTTTGACCAAATTGGGTGTAGCCTGGGAAACATTTCCATGCCACCTGACTTCTAGCTCCCAGAACATTCTCAGTGGGCTGAGAAAACAGAAAAGAACAGTGGGAATGGCCCAGAGAGAAAACTAAAATAAATCTGCCCATAAAACACAGGAGTTGTACACCGCCTCTGGGAGTCACTGACTTGTATCTCATTTTCCTTAACATTATCATTGTGAAGAGAGCACGGATGGCAGGTGCAGGCTGAAGAGAAACGTCCTCTGAAAGCAACAACTAGCAGCTGCTCTGGAAGAAAACCAGAAGATGTTTGTGACCCAAATATTCATCTCTGAACTCAAAAAATCTCTTGAAAGCAAATCATGCATGAGGTGTTATTCCAGAAAAAAAAAAAAAAAAACTTTCTCTGATTTAGCACCAGGAGCTGATAAACAAATTCCAGTTCAAACCACACAGTAGCTATGCATCTATCAGAAATATAATCCATATAGAAAAGCACCCAGGACTTAGTCATAGAGACTTTTGAGATTTATGTACCCAATAACTGGCTATACAATTAATTTTCTTTTACAAAATAAAATGTTACTTACCAAGACAACCTGCTCTTCTGTTCCGTTTGGCAGTCTGTAGGGAATTCAAGCACTTCCTTGAACATTTATTTCATTGCTAACCACATTTAGTGCTGAAAACAAGACAAAACAGCTCTTTTTTGCCATCTACTGAATTCCACTGGCGTTGCATTACGTAGTATTACCTTGTCTTCTCCCAGTCACACAGAGCATAGGGTCTGCGGGTTGGCTGACAGAGCTGTATTAAAATAGAATCATGTCTCTGGGGTTCTGTATTTCACTGCAGTCAGCTCACCTTTGTCTACAGTGATGAAGTGAAGGCGCGTGTTAATAATCCACAGGTCCAACTGGCCGAATGCAACATGCTTCTTTGCGGCTGCACCGGCAGAGTAGACGGGTCTGGGTGCGTCTCAGCTGCTTTGCTTTTCCTCTTGTCTTTGGATCGCTCTACCATTAAAAGTGCCTGAGAGTGGAAAGAGGGAGAGGTTAAAATCAAAGTTTTGCTAAACACATTCACAAAGAGGGAAGATCATTCATGCGCTAGTTATGGAAGGGATGCGAATCACAGGGGGTTTTTATTTTGTTTTTGTTTTTGTTTTTTACAGATTGGTTTTCAGAGAAAATTTGATGCTGAAATTTTTTTCCATTGATATTTTCAAACTTTCTTCAAACGTGATTTTTAAAAGCTCCGTGTGAAAAACATGCCGAGATAAGGTCCGAGACACCTCCTTTCGGTTAGTTTTTGTCAGCGTGTTCAAGGAAGCCATTGGGATAGCTCCACTCTTGTCTTTTAAGACAACAACAACAAGAATAGCGAAACGACCAATGCGCAAATGAAGGCGAGGAGTGCCGGCCGGCTGTCTCTGAGCTTGTCCTCGGCCTGGCGTGGCCAGGCGTCCACCACACACCGGACACGGGACGACGGAACTCTCCTCCCACCGGTCTCTGCTGTCGCCAGCGGGCGCCACACGGCAGGCGAGGCCGGCTTCCCCACGCTGAGAGCTCCGGATTCTTTCTGGCTGGCGGTGTTACCGCGGCCTCTCTCTGTTTCCCCACCTCAGAATTTGTCTGTCTATAAATACATTTCTGAAACCGAAAGGATGGAACACCCGCCCCAGCCCGCCCCCCACTTCCTCCCTGAGAGCAGAACCGGGCTGGGGGCGGCCTTTGACCCGGAAGCGAGTCCTGGCTCCCAGAGGCACTGACTTTGGAATCTCGTGTAGAGAGTAATGCCCGGGAGGGAGGTAGCAGGGCAGCGGGCGAAGCACCTCAGCACTCCAAAACCCCGCGCTTCCCCACGAACTCCCGCCGCCCCTGAGTTGCACGCCCGCTTCCTTTTCCTCCCTGTTGTCCAGCGGCTCACCACCGAACGGAGAGGCAAGAGTAAAAGCGAGGAGGCCAGTTAGGAGGCAACTGCAATAGACCAGGAGAAATATTGGTGGCTCAGTCAGGATGGTGGGTGCTCTGCTCCAGGTTGCAGAGTGGAACACGCACACTGTCCTCGCATCACAGATGCACATGGGTAGGAAATATGAGAGGTCTGTACCTCTGCCGGGTGTTGTAGAGGTCTTGAGGGCACAGACTAACATGCTGTAGCAAAGGGATCTGAAACCACAGGGGCTTACACAGGCAGAAGTCTACCGCTCTCGCACAACAGGGGTGAGCAGCCCAGGACGTGCTGAGAGACTGGCGTGGGCAGCATGAAATGGTAGAAGGAGGAGCATGTCCTCAACATGTGGCTTTCATCTCCAGGTTCTAGATGGTTCTTCCAATTCTTATCTCTCATCCAATGGAAAAGTGCAAGGGGCAAAGGAATTCACACTCATCTTTCTTAGATACATGGCCCAGACCGGCATATGGGTTCCAGTTCCATCCCATTGCCAAGAATTTTGTCACATGTCCACATCAGGCTGCAGGGTGGGAAATGTAATCTCCAGATGAGCTGTCAGGTGCCTGATAAAACTCGAGCATTCTGGGATTGAATAGGGGGAGAATGGATATTGATGACAACTAACCATCTCTGTCACAGCATTTTTCAATTTTTCTACATAGCCATCTGGTTTGGGCTGAATTGTGTCCCTCACACCCAAAATTCATCTGTTGAAGCCCTAATCCCCAGGACCTCAGAAGGTGACTGTATTTGGAGATAGGGCCTATACACAGGTGATTAAGGTTAAACCCAGTTATAAGGATGGGCTCCTACTCTAACATGACTGGTGTTCTTACAAGAGGAGGAGGAGACACCAAAGAAGTGCCTCCACAGAGGAAAGGCAATGTGGAGACGCAGTGAGAAGGCAGCCTTATGCAAATCAACGGGGTGGACGCAAGAGAAGCCAAGCATGTTGGCACCTTGATGTTGGACATCCAGCCTCCAGAACTGTGAGAAAATAAATTTCTGTTGTTTAAGCCACTCAGTCTATGCTATTCTGTTATGGCAGCCCCAGCAGATCAATACATCTTCCTTCTGAAGCATGATCACGGGCATGCATTTCCCCCATTTCCCCCTCCTCTTCCTCCATACCTGCCCCCACCACAGCTAATGGGTCTGGGCTGGGCAGTTTGTCTTCCCTGCTTTCAAACTTTTATGAGGCTTAGCTATGTCCCTGCCTTTGGGTTCTGCGAGACGCCTCTGTATCCTTGAAATAAACACCCCTTTTCTCAAGCTGATATCTGTTACTTGCAATCAGAAGAATTCAACAGAGGAAACAGAGGATTCCTGGAGATAGAAACCTTTTACCTAAAAAAGAGATGGATTTCTTAAGATAGAACTTTTGTATGTCCGAGATACATGTGTGTTCCTGTGACAAAAATGTAGGTTTTGTTCCATTCTCCTTTTTTTTTTAATTATTTAAGACCTTTATTAACAGGTGCTTGCAGTTTGTTGACTTCTTTGAAAAAATCAAGTTGTAAACTTTTATTACAAATTAAAAATGAAGTTCTTAAAAATCTCAACTTGACCAGATATGAAACAATTTAAAAACCTTTAAAGGCGTATTGAGAAAAACCAGGCTTTTTTAAAAAACACGTTTGTTATTACCAAAAAAGACATCTTCAGGTAAAAATAATAAAAACCCCACGCTGCATAGATAATGCAGATAGTTCTAGTTATCTGGTGAACGGGCAAAAAGCAAGCACTTAAGGTCTTCAGCTCCAATCTTTCGTTCATTTCTTATCACTGGAATTTCATATTCATTTCTTCTTGTTGGATGACTAACCAGACGATGGTAGAGATGGTCAGCTGGCATTTGCTCAGCCCTGCCCTGCTCAGCCTGAGGAGCAGACGGATTCTCAGCTGGAGGATCGGCCACTTTTGTCTCTTTGCCATCTTGTGGTTTAGGGTTTTCTGGGCATCTGCGTCAGTAATTGAAGTTGCCGCGGTACCGATGTTGAGGCGGCTGCTGACCTTGGGTCTCATCTCCTTGATTCTCTTTATCCTCTTCATTGCCGTCCTCTCTGGGCCGTCTTTGGGGAGGAGGGCCCCTGCGGAACCGGGGTCCATAACCCCGATACATATTCTGTCTTACTGGTGGTCTACCTTGTTCTCCTGCACCCTGGCTGTCAGCACCCTCCATCACTCTCCCTGTGCAGGAGGGGTGGAACACTGTGGTCCACGCCCACAGGGGCTCCGCATGCAGTAAGGTGGGAGCCTTCCCCTGCGGTGGGCGGCGTTGCTGGCCTGGCCTTCAGGAGCACGCTCCGGTCCCCCATTCTCTTCCCCGCGCTCACTGTTCTGATGATTCCGCTGGTGATCGCGTGGAGGACCCTGCGACGCGGATGGCGTCTGTAATGGTTACGGTCTGCTGCGTATTGACTGCCTTGAACTGGATTCCACCAGGGCCTGTGACATTGCTGCCCCCGCACCCTTCTCTCCTCCAACAACATCAAACTCCACAGTCTCTCCGTCTCCTACACTGCGAAGGTGCTTCCTGGGGTTATTCTTCTTTACGGCAGTGTGGTGTGCAAACACATCTTCCTTGGTGTCATTCCTGTTGATGGAACCATATCCGTTTCTTACATTGAACCATTTTACTGTCCCCAAAACCTTCATTGCAGTGACCTTCTTGTCCCCGCCGACAGGCACCCCCCATGTGAGGCCGCCCGGGCCATGGCTCCCTGCGCCGCTGCCCCTGGTGCCGGGCTTGGAGTGGGCGGCGCTGAGGGCGGGGCGGCGGACGGCTGCCGGGTCTCGGCCTCGCTGCTCCTGGTTCCGGCGCCGGTGCCCGGGGCCGGCTGGGCAGCTGCGGCTGCTCCCGGCGTGCGATGGTAACTAGGCCGGCGGCGGCCGTCCGGCTGCACAGGGCTCTCTGGGGTCCGCTCTCCGCTCCCGCTACCGATCGAACTCCCATTCTCCTTTTAAATGTTAAAATTCTGCATTTTCAATGTCAACAATATTTTGTGAGAAATATATTGATACCATTTAAAATATTTGGTCATTTAGAATCTGGGACATAATTTTTTGTTGTTGCTGTTGTTTTTAGTCTAGGCAACAGTTTGACAGATCTGTCCAACAGAGGTCATGGCAGAATTTACCACCTAGGATAGGGCCAAGCGAGGAAAAGAGGTGTTCTCCTGAAGGACAAGGAAGGGTTAACACAGACAGATGACTCTAATAAAATGTCATTAAGGCTTATTTCTTTACAATTATTCATTATGAAACTGATTTATTAAATGAGCTAAATCCAGAAAGGGCTTTATTTTTCTCTAACCACTGCCTGACAACCAGGTTCTGTTGGATCTCCCTCTGTCACTCCCGAACCTTGGGCAGATACCATAAATTTTAGTGACATGTCTCATTTTAGTAATTGCACCTCTATTTCAGGCAGTAGAATGTCCACCCAATCCAATCTAACAGCAATCTCACGTCTCATTCAAAATTCTGCTTGCCCCTAGCTCAGGCCTTCCTTGCAGTGAAGTGAGGAATGAATGTGGTCAGTTTCTTTACTCTTCCTCCATCCTCTCTGTCTTCTCTACATCCTGGATGTCCCCAGGCCACTGCAAAGGAAGAGGGGGTTACACAAAGAAGAGCAAATCTCCCTGCAGTTAATATTGCATAAGGCAGGCAGGCCATCATGCCCCTGCCTCCTATTGTGGCAGAGGCCACATGTTGGCTCTTTCATGGGGTGCATCTGTGGGTTATTAGGACTTGAGTGGACCCCACATTGCACAGTTCCTTGGTGCAAGTGCCACATTATCTGGCTGACTTTTTGAAGCAATCTCCTCCCCTACCCGCTGCAATAACCCTCTTTTGCCAGACCCCATGGCCTCTTACTACTATAGTCCCTTTGCACAACAGGCTGCCTGGTTTGCTGAGGTCCCATCATGGCAACTCAACCCCAGCTACCTTTTCCATGGTCAAGGCCATGTGAAAAAATCAGGTACTTTTGCCACGCCAACAATGGAAGGGCAGGTTGCAGTCACTGCTTCCCTTCTCTTATCCCGCCATTTTGGGTTGCCCCTCTCACCTTCCCCTCTCACCTTCTGAATTCTCCAGCTGGGAAGCATTCAACAAACATTTATCAAGCACCTATATTTGCCAAGCACTAATACCAGTCTCTATGTCACAGTGCCCATCCCCACCCAAAACTTCAGTGAACACTCATCAAGCTCTTCCAAGAGTTCTCACCCCACACCCATTCTGCTCCATGGAAACTGCACTTCTGTTGCTCTGCGAGCTTTCAGTCTCAGAGTGGGATGCCAGGCTGCTTTTCTACTGTGCTTGGAGCCCTCTTTGGAAGAAATGCAAAGCAATCTCCCCGTGGTTTAGAACAGCACTCCCCAGCCTTTTTGACACCAGGGACCGGTTTCATGAAAGAGAATTTTGCATGGATGGTGGGGGAACTGGGGAGGGGGTGGAGGCGGAGCTCAGGCGGTGATGCGCAGCCCTGTTTTCCAACATGCCACGGACTGGTACTGGGCCATGGCCTGAGGTTGGGGACCACAGGTCTAGAACCTCCACTTAATGACTCTTTGATCATCATTTTGAATCTAGTCTTCCGGAGATGGGAAATATAGATTGATAGTTACTGGTCTCTTCCGTGGTAAGTTCCGCGGGCTGTGTCTAGTATCTCTGTTAAAAATGTGGGAGCATTTATTGCCCTTTGTCAGCTTTTGGGTTTTAGCCAAAATTCTAACACAATTAGGAAAGTCCCAATCATTACCCAGTTACAAATAAATTTGGCTCTGAGTTTCCTTGGCAAGCAGGTAAATCTATGTCTTTCACCTCAACAGCCTGTGACAAAGTCCGTATTTTATACATATACATTCATTTTATACATATACATTATTATGCCAGGAGTCCCACTGGTTAATTACGTATTTGTGTAGCAGAGTAAAAAATCAAATAAACTTTTACACAGATATAAAACAAAATCCTTTTCTATATTCCATAGCTAATTTTTTCCCAAGCCTCAAAGTTGAACAGAATGATCAGTTTCATCCAGAGCCCAGTGGGAATGCACAGGACACTCTGACAACCAGCACATACAGTCCCGGGGTTGACAGTTTTCTTGCTGCCATGAAGCCACGTAAACTCCTGCTCACACAAAATCCACTCGGGAAAAGAGAGGGGAGAGGAACTCTTGAAAGAGTGAGCATTTGCTCAAAAGAGACTGTTTCAATTTGAAAAAGAATGATTAAGCCAGAAAACACTCAGCTGCCTTGAATTGGCAAGCTGAGCACCACCTCCTGCCCCAGCCTAATTCCCCAGTTGAAACACAGTTTCCATTAAGTCTTTCCTGAAGGCATGGGGATAACATAGGTGCCCCCCAACAGTGACTGAGAACCATAGTCTTCATCAGAATCCAAGTTAATGATGGTTGCTTAAGTTGGATGCTCTGATTATTTTTAAGTTTTCACATCATCATTTTTAGTCACTAGTGTTAATTTCATATTAAAAGCAGCTCTAATGTTAGCCCAAAAAAGTCCATGTTTGCTTTTCTCTTTGGGCCATTCCAAATAAGTCCGTTGCGTCATAAGAGCCTTCAGCTTGTGATACTTGCTGGGGATGATGTTCTGTGGAATGGGCTCCAGCAAGATCAGGATTAAGTTATCAGATCCTTCGCGGAAGAGATTGTGGTGGGCAAAGTAGAGTTCATAATGGCACCACTCACTCTGGACAAAGTGCGGAGACAAAACAAAGATGGACTTGTAACTCTTCTCAATGCAGTTTATGATATTTTCCACAATGCTCTTGCCAGCAACAAAGTTTCTCTCATGGAGGCAAATCCGTATGTCTTCTTTTTCTAGGCAAGGCACCAATTCGTTCTTCACCCAGGCAGAATCATGTTCACTGTAAGAAATAAAAGCATGGAACTGGAGAGTTCTTTGGAGTTCCTCTAACGGTATGTTCCTAGCCCTGTGCCGGGTCTGGGTCCACTGGCACACCATCCTGAGATACCAGGGCAGATCCAGGTAGATGCAGAGGAAGGTCACGGTAACAGCCAACACCAGCGTGATGGCCCCAATGGTGACCATCAGCAGAGCTGTGTTGCAGGATAATGCAGACATGTGAAAGTCTTTTAGAGGGGTTCCCTTATAGCTTTCTGGGTAGTCACACTTATAAGAATCAGGCCAGCCCTCTACCACTTCACTTGATACTTGGCCTATATTTTTGACAAATTCTCTTAGCTCGCAGGTACATTGGAATGGATTGTTCCCTGCTTGTATTGACCTAATCTTCTGGCAGCTCTGGAAGAAATCAGCTGATGGCTGGGAAACCGAATTACGGTCAATGATCAGTACAGAAAGACTGCTAAAGGCGCCGCATCCAGGAAGGTCGGTTAAAGAATTGAGAGCAACATTGAGTTCTTGCAAAGCTTCCAGAGAGGTGACATCTTTAGGGATGCTCTCTATTCTGTTACTGTGAAGATCAAGTACCTTGATCCTGGGAGGTAAACATCTGAAAACGGAGTCAGTAAGTACATTTGAAGACAAATTTAAGATAATTATACTCTCAACCCAAGTGCAATTTTCCTTATATCCATCAAATGCCAAAGAATTGAAGCTAACATCCAGTATTTCCAAAGATGGCATATCCTTAGTCATAAGACCTACACTGAAAAGGTCTTTTAGTCCATTCTTTTGTAAGATAAGTGTCTCCAATCTAACTAGCGTGGAACAATTTTGAAAAATACTGTCTGTGAAAACATTCTGGGTAAAGTTCAAAAACTTAAATGTGCTTGGTGCCTTAGGACAAAGCATGTGTATAAGAGGTGAATCTGATATGGTTAACATCATAATGTTCATCTCAGAAAACACTCTGTATAATACCGTCTGTGAAAAAAGAGAAACTCGGTTGGTAACGTGTTCTATTTTCAATGCTTTCAATGCTGTTTTAGAATATGCAAAGTCTTCTTTATTAATGCTTTCAACTATTATTAAATTGTAAATATTGAGATATTCCACAGGTTTGGGCCAAAGGAATTGAAAGACTCTAACCAAACATTTCCAAGTTGTTTCCATGTGGTCGAGGGTAAAATTCAGTAAGGTTGAACCTCTAGTGAATTCTGATAAAAATTTAATTAAAACTCCACAGTTCTCATCATTCAATTTAATGTTAGTCAGTTGCAAGCACCCTAAAGTATTAACTGATATGTTCAGCTGGACAGAGAATAAATTATTTGGGTGGAAAACAAGGTGAAGTGTTTTTGTATTCAGAATTTGAAGACTTTCTGCCTCATTTTCTTTTACGTGATAATTCCCTAAATCCAGAAGGATGTAATTTAGGTGCAAGTGAGCTATTGGCAGCAGATCTAATTGTTGTAACTTCATAGCACTTAATCCCAAGAAATTCAGTTGTGTCAAGTTGCCAAATTCCTTACAGATGGGCAGGGCATCGAAGTCATTGAATGAGAGGTCTAAATGCTTGAAACTCACAATAGGATAGCAGGATATCTTTCGCAACTGATTATGAGATAAATCCAAATATTCCAAATCCTGGTTGAACTTGAAAATACTGAAATCAAGTCGCTGGATTCTATTATGGGAAAGTCTCAAAACTTTCAACCCTGGCAGAAAGCCGATGTCAGAGATCTGAAGCTCAGATATGTTGTTTTGAGACATATCTAAGACTTTGGTTTTTGGTGGCAGGTCTTTTGGAACATGAGTAAGGCCTATTTTTGACTTATTTATTGCAAATTCACTTTCATCAGACAACTGGATTATGGTTCCAACTGTTACGGTCATAACACAAACAAAATGGAAGCTTCTGACAGTAGGTTCTTTGTTTTTGGACATGATGTTGCAGTGGCTATCCCAAAGCGTTGTTGTTCTTCAGAGACTCTTGATATAAGTTCAAATTCTAGAAACATAATATACATTAAGATAAGGAAAGATTGAATGATTTCTTTCAAACCTCCACTTACTAAACATAAAATCTAAATAATTTCTTCATTCAATATTAAAGTCATTTTTGTCTCTATAGTTTAATGTGGTTTTTCCCTCACTCATGCAGTTTACTCCCATTCAGGGCTTTGCTTTTGTTTTATACACCTCAGAAATTTCTCAGGGCTAAAGCAGCCTCCTGGGCAGAGTTTGTTAAAAACATTTAAGGGAAAATATACTAGCTACAGCCTCTGAAGCAAGGGACAAGAGATGGGGCAAACAGCAGACACACCAGAAAGCCAGGGAAGGAAGGGGCTGCAACAGGAGATCCATGGGAGAAAAAAGGCTTTAGAAAGCTTGGTGTTTACCAAGGAATCTAGAAGTCCACACACATGGCCAGAGCTGGACACATGCTCAGAGAAGACCTGAGAAAATCCCAAACTTTCACTTCTGGCTGGCTTTAGGCTCCATGCAAGTAGAAAGTGAAGGCCAAGGCAGAGTTGTGAAGAGCCTGGATAAGCAGTGAGGCTCCAACATAGAGCCAATCTCCAAAGATAAGGAGACTTTTGGTTTTTGTTTCTGGTGTTTTGTTTTGTTTCCTGGTTTTGCTCCAGGTGTTTAAGGAAATCTCAAATCACTAGCTGACCACTAAGCTAACAGAACAGAGGATTCAATGACCACACATGACAAAGAATATAGCCTTTACAAAAATAGTTTAGAAAAGTCACTAAACAAACAAACTACAAGCCACAACAAGCAACAACAATAAACCCTAGGAAAAGGAAGGGAAATTGGTTTCTAGAGTTATCTCATGATAATGTTCAAAATGTCTGGCTTTAAAAAAAAACCTATTAACTATTAGTTATGCAAATAAACACGACAGTGTTGCCCATTCATGGGGAAAAAAAGAAATTAAAAGAACAAAGATTAGCGCGTTCAGAGAGGCTGCAGGGGCAGTGACCCAGAGGAGACCTCTAGCAACAGTGGCCGTCTCGGTGCTGGCGGCGCGGGCGCGGCTTGGCATGCGGGGCGTGAAGGCCGTGCAAGCCCAAGCACACCGACAGGAGTGCAGGCTCGATTCGGGAAGCTGGCGGGGCCTTCGGAAAGAGAGCAGGCGGAAGAGGATCGGTATTTCTGGGCGCAGGCTAAGGAACAACTGGCAGCCTTGAAAAAACACCATGAAGATGAGATTGGGCATCATAAGGAGATTGAGCGTCTACAGAAAGAAATTGAGCGACATAAACAGAAGATCAAAATACTAAAACGGGATGATTAAGTGCACACAGTTCCCCATAGAATGGCACATATCATTGCCCACTTCTGTGTAGACATAGTTTTGGTTTAATTAATATTTGTGTGCCGATAACAGATTCTAGTAAACTGTCATCAGAGGGGAAAAAAAAAAAAGAATGAAGTCAGAGAACTGACACCACCTAACATCAAGACTTACTCTAAAGCTACGGTAATGAAGGCAATGTGGTTTTGGCAAAAGAATAAACAAACAGATCAATGGACAAGAATAGAGAGCTCGAAAATAGATCCACACAAATATAGTCAACCAATCTTTGACAAAGGATTAAAGGCAATTCAGTGGAGAAAGGATAGTCTTTTCAATAAACAGTGCTGGAAAAACTAGACATCCACATGCAAAAAAAAAAAATCTAGACACAGACTTTACAGTTTTCACAAAAATTACCTCAAAATGAACCATAGACCTAAATGTAAAATGTAAAACTATAAAACTTGTAGAAGAGATCATAGGAGAAAATCCAAATGACTTTGGATTTGATGATGATGTTTTAGATACCATATCAAAAACATAATCCAAGAAAGAAAACACTGTTAAGTTGTACTCCATTAAAATTAGAATGTTCTTCTTTGCAAAAGATACTGCTAAGGGAGTGAAAAGACAAACCACAGACTGGGAGAAAATATTTGCAAAACACATATTTGATAAGGATTTGATTCTAAAATCAAGAACTCTTAACTCTACAATAAGAAAACAAACAACCTAATTTTAAAATGGGCAAAACCTCTGAACAGACACCTCACCCAAGAAGATATACAAATAGCAAATACACATATGAAAAGACACTCAACATCATATATCAGGGGATTGAAAATTAAAATAATGATGAGATACCACTACACACCTATGAAAATGGCTAAAATCCCAAAACCACATCAAATGTTGGTGAGGATGTAGAGCAACAGGAACTCTCTTTCATCGTTGGTTGGAAAGAAAAATGGCATACCCACTTTGGAAAACAATCTGACGGTTTCTTACAAAGCTAAGCATGGTCTTACCATATGATCTAGCAATCACACTCCTAGGTATTTACTCGAATGAATTGAAAACTTCTGTCTACACAAAAACCTACATGTGGATGTTTATAGAAGCTTGTTGGAAGCAACAGATATATTTCAACACATAAAAAGATAAACTGGTACATTCATACAATAAAATATTATTCAACAATAAAAAGAAATGAACTGGAGGGGCTTCAAGATAACTGACTAGAGGCACCCAGCCCTTGCTTTCTCCACAAAGAAGGACCAAAACAGTGATTAGATAACCACATGTCAAATAGAGATTCTAAGAGAAAACATTGGAATTCAGCAGGGAAGTGACAGAGAACCTCTGAGGCATGGAAGAAGAGGGAGCAAAGTAGGCAGCGCAGCCAGGATCAGCTTGGAGCCGGGGGGAACTCCCCATTTCAGGGAAAGGGTAAGCAAGAGATCCCCCGCAGTCCCCATTCCCACCACAGACTCCTGCAATCCTCGCCACGGGAGAGCCCCTCAGCCCTTATGGGCCCTGAGAATACTATAGGGAGCTGCCTGGAGTCCATGCAGCAGCACTGTTCCGGAGGGAGTTCACTCTGAGTCCCACACACTCCCCCGGACACCCAAGCAGCTGCAGCACAAGGCCATTTTGAGAGTCCAGCCTCCATCAGACTACATCCTACTCTGAGGCCCTGCAGCTCCTAAATCTCCACATCCCAGAAGCCTCGCTGACATCCCCCTATATCCACTCAGAGGGCTGAAGCATCATGAGGCCAGCTAAACCCAGCAGTACAACCAAGTCCCCAGCACTCTAGCCCATGTGATGTCCTACACCCCTGGGAATAGGCAGTGCAGTGCGCCAGGGAGGCTGCCCCTAGGACAAAGGGAGCTGAAGCATGCACTCCCCAAAGCATAAGAGGCACATGCTCAGGGCTGCTATCACTGACAACAACGCTGTCCCCTCCGTGTGGTGAGGCCACCAAGAACCTGCATGCACCTTCAGGAGGCCTGAGGACACGTCTTCCCCACCCTCCACTGCCAGCATCTGAACACCGCTCCTGCTATTGATACCCACCCATGCATGCCACCTGGGACCCCAGGCATGGGCCCACCCAGCCTGCAACCACCACTGTTGGTGCCTGTGCATGCACTTTGAGGCCCAAGGGTTGGCTCACCACCACTGCTGCTACTGCCAATGCCATGCACATCACCCAGGGGCCCAAGGACCTGCTCAAACACCTGGCACATCACTGCCACTGAAGGCACCTAAGTAAGCCTCTTGGAGGCCCAAAGACCTTCTGCCCAAGGGCCTGAGGACCATCATGCCCAGCCCAATGCCACCACTGTTCCTGAGTACAGGCCCCCTTGTCTTCCTTATCCCCAGAAAAGCCTTGCCACAGCCTCTGCTAACAATCGCCTAAGCCACTGAGGAGTTCACAAACATCAATGATACTGATTATAGCCAAAGTAATCAGATGAAGACAACACTCCTGTGCCCACCCAGAATCAAAGCCATAGCACCCTACCAAACTAACACTATAAATACATCTATAAGAAACCATCTTTCCATATAAAAGCCAAACCGTAAAATTGGAAGAAGCAACTATACATCAGATGCACAGATACCAACATAAGGACACAAGAAACATGAAAAAGCAAGAAAATATACATTTCCAAAGGAATACAATAATTCTCCAGTAATAGGTCCCAATGAAAAAAAAATCTGTGAAATACCTGAAAAAGAATTTGAAATAATGATGTTAAACTCAGTGAGATACAAGAAAACAGTACAAAGAAATCAAGAAAACAATTCACGATCTGAATGAGAAATTCAACAAAGAGATAGATGTCATAAAAAAACAATCAGAAATTGGACTAGAAGAATTCGATGAATGAAATAAAAAATGCAATCATGAACTCCAATAAGAGACTAGATTGATCAGGAGAAAGAATTTCTGAACTTGAAGACAGGTCTTTTGAAATAACACAGTCAGACAAACAAAAAGAATAAAGAATTAAAAGGAATGAAAAAAGCCTATGTGACATATGACACACCATTAAGCAAACAGAATTCACATTTGGGAAGTTACAGGAGAAGAGATTGGAAAAGGCAGAGAAAACCTATTTAATGAAATATATAGGATGTCTATCTCTTCCAATGTTTTGATATAGGAATATTAAAAAATTCCCAAATAGATTTAGCCCTAAAATGTCCTCTCCAAAGCACATTACAGTCAAATTGTCAAAAGTCCAAGACAAAGACAGAATCCTAAAAACAGCAAGAGAAAAGCTTCAAGTCAAATGTAAGGGAATCCCCATCAGACCAACAGATTTCTCCAACAGAAACCTTATAGGTCACGAGAGAATGGGATGACATATTCAAAGTGCTGAAAGAAAAAAACTGCTAACTAAGAATACTATATACAGCAAAGATATCCTTAAAAAACAAAGGAGATCATGCAGTATATGATCAGAAGCTAAAAGAAAAAAATTTTTTTTTAAATTAAGGAGAAATAAAGTCTTTCCCAGATAAGCAAAAACTGAGGGTATTCATCGCCACCGGATCAGCCCTATAAGAAGTGCTTAAGGGAGCCCTACATCTGGAAGCAAAAGGATGATATCTACCATCAGGAAAACACACAAAGTATAAAATTTACTGGTAGAGCATATACAGAAATGAGAAAGAGAAAGGAATCAAATGTTACCACTCCAGAAAACCATCAAACCGCAATGATAAGCAGTAAGAGGAAAAAAGGAACAAAGGATACACAAAACCACCAGGAAACAATCAAATGACAGAAATAAATGTTCACCTATCAGTAATAACCTTGAATATAAACAGATTCCATAATGGAATAAAACTAGAAATCAATAGCAAGAGGAACATTGGAAACTGTACAAATACATGGAAATTAAACATCATGCTCCTGAATGACCATTAAGTCAATGAAAAAATTTAAAAAAAAATAAAAAAATTCCTTGAAACAAATGAAAATGGAAACACAACATACCAAAACCTATGCAATACAGCAAAGGAGAGGGAAGAGGGAAGTTTACAGCAATAAACACCTTCATCAAAAAAGTAGAAAGATTTCAAATGAACAACCTAACAATGCACTTCAAGAAACTAGAAAAGCAAGAACAAACTAAATCCAAAATCAATAGAAGGAAAGAAATAATAAAGATCAGAGCAGAACTAAACAAAATAGAGACTAAAAAAATACAAAGAATTAATGAAACAAAAATTGGTTTTTCCAAAAGTTAAAATTGATAAACCTTTAGCTAGAATAACCAAGAAAAAAAGATAAATTACCCAATAAATAAAATCATAAATGAAAGAGAAGACATTACAACTGATACCACAGAAATACAAAGGATAATTAGACACAATTAAGGACAACTGTATGCTAATAAATAGGAAAACCTAGAGATAATAGATAAATTCCTTGACACTTACAAACTACCAAGATTGAAGCAGGAAGAAGTAGAAACCCTGAACAAACCAATAACAAGTAATGAGATTGAATCAGTAATAAAAAGTTTGCCAACAAAAGCTAAAGACTGGATGGCTGCTTTCTATTAAACTTTTAAAAAGGAACTAATACCAATTTTTCTAAAACTATTCCAAAAAATTGAAGACAAAGGAATTCTAATTCATTCTACAAAGCCAACATTACCAGACAAAAACACATGCTCAGAAGAAGAAAACCATCGGCTAATATCCCTTATAAACATAGATGCAAAAATCCTCAAAATACTAGCAAACTGAATCCGATAGCACATCAAAGAAGTAACACACCATGATCAAGTGGGATTTATCACAAGGATGCAAGGATGGTTCAACACACACAAATCAATAAATCTGATCCATCACATCAACGGAATGAAGGACAAAAACCACATGGTCATCTCAATAGACACGGAAAAAGCATTTGATAAAATTCAACATCTCTTCATGATAAAAACCCACAACAAATTAGGTATAGAAGTACCATACCTCAACATAATAAAGGCCATATATGACAAACTCACAGCTCACATCATACTGAACTGGCAAAAGCTACTCATAACTGCTATACCCATGTGACTGTCATTAGTATACCTAAACGTTTATGTTTGCAAAACTATGTATGTTATTATTGTCTATTTTATTGTGTAATGTGGTCTATGAAGGGTTCTGTTGTATTTTTTGTTTCTAAAAATCTAAGTAAATGTCTTTTAAAGAATCTTTAAAATTTGTTTTCAGAATAATATTTTTGGGATTTTGATCTTTCAGGATTTCCACATTCAGAATTATAGTATTTGGGATTGTGTCTTTTGGGATTATGGCCAAAATCCTACTTTCAGACCCTCAGCTCATTTTGTCCAAGGCAGCATGAGAAGAAGAGTGCAGGAAGGAAGGTGGCTGAAGTGACACTGAGGCCCAGCCAGGAGGCGGATGCGGCTGCAGCTTGCTGGCTAAAGCCCTGCGGAAGATGACATGCACGAGTCCTTTCATGAGGGCACATGAGGACTGCAACGAGTCCGAGTTCACGCCACAAGGAAGAACCACCTACCCTGTTCCCTCCATGAATTGGGCCTGACCAAAACTAGCTGTAGGTGGCCAGGCAGCAATGATAACCCCGTTCATGGAGCCACTGCAAGAGATCCAATTAATGCAGATCAAACCCGGCGTTTACAATGCGCTGAGGGATGGTGGCAGGCACGTGAACCCAGACCCCATGTTCGTGACTGGGAAAAGGGGGTGGGACTACAACTGTGCAAAAGGGAAACAAGGAGCTAGTCCCAGAAACCCGGACAGACACTCAGGAGTCTACTTTAGTCAGGCTCTGATCTGCACTGAAAAGCGTCTGTGAGCCCTCACAGGGGACAGAAGCCAGCACACCTCCGTGTCCCAGCCCGCCCGGCCAGACTTGGCTTCATGGCTGTCTAAATCCCACACTGGCACTCAGACTGTTCGCCCTCATGACCTATCACCTTCCAAAGGCCCCGTCTCCGAACATCATCCCACTGGTGATCAGGTTTCAGCATATGCACTTTGGGGGACACAAACATTCAGACCATAGCAAAGATACATATACTCCATCGTATTTAATCTCAGAAAATTTCTTTAGTCATGGAATCTCATTTTTTGACACAATTTCCATGAAAATGGATAAGCATTTTTCCAACCTACATTGGACAAGAAGCAACAAATTCAGGGAGACATGATTCAGCACTTGATAATCTGAAAACCTCAAGTTCCAACAGTTGGCATAGTGACAAAATGGGAGAAGATCTTGAGGCTGGGCATGGTGCCTCTCACCTGTGATCTCAGTACTTTGGGAAGCCAAGGTGGGACGATTGCTTGAAGCTGGGAGTTTGAGACCAGTGTAAACAAGAGCAAGAACCCATCCCTACAAAAAATTGGAAAAAAAATTAGCTGGGTGTGGTGGTACATGCCTACTCGGGAGGCTGAGGCACAAGGATTGCTTGAGCCCAGGAGTTTGAGGTTGCTGTGAGCTAGGATGATGCCACTGCACTCCAGCCTGGGCAACAGAGCAAGACCCTGTCTCAGAAAAAGGTACATTGACAAACTCAGAAGGTATGTCAGGCTAAAGTTGCTATATGTAAGAGATAACTACTTTCTCAGGGCACAGAAGACCTCACTGCATTACAACAGATTATAGACATTGATGTTCATGACAATTTTCAGTGAACAAGAAAAGATTACCTGGCTGAGGCATGGAGGCAGGTGTGTAAGCCAATGTTGGTGACTGGACAAAGGGTTGGAATTTCCAGGCTGGCTCAGACCCCTTCCAGACTCTGTTCTGCAGAGAAAAGCATCTACATGCTCTTGGGGGACAAAAGCAGGCAACAACGTTTCTAAAGTAGGGCCTTGAGTTACAGGAATAACGGACAGCAGATTCTCACTGCTCACAGTTATTCAGTTTTATTTACAAAAAGACCCACTTTTCATCACCAGAGGATATACTGCAAATACTAAAATAGTCAAGAGATGAGGAGGATTTCAACCAAACATTTTTTGGAAAAGTGAAAACTTTCTAAGTTGGGGAACTTTTATTATAAAATGGAATATGGTTAAAAGCTTCCCCTATATAACCTCTCCCCATTGCCCATCAAAACACCCATGAAGACACACAAACATTTGAAAATCCACCTTGCCACCAAAAGCAAAGAAGGATGGAAACCTGACAGCGGGATCCAGGGGCCTCTTCACACAGGAAGAAGTAACTGGAGTTGTATCAAGGAAAACCTGGGATACTCAACCTTTGTCTCAGGAAGATAGACTCCTTGATGAAAGGCAGGAAGAAATGTTGTCCCTCTCTCTGTCTGTCTCTGAGTCATGCACCAAGGCTGTGTACCAACCAGTACTGCATGAGTAATTAGGCAGCATTCCTTTTCCCCCAGTGGTGCTGATGTGAGTGGATCAGCACGCCGCGTTTTCCTTCTGCGGACAGCCACACTCCCAGCCCCTCAGTGTCTACGCTGAGTCAGTGATGGGCTCTACCAGGTAAGAACTGAATGAGAGGCAGGGAAGGAGGGGCACACGGGACTCTGAGAGTGTGACCCATACAATAATACTTGTACCTAGGGGCAGTGACAGGCACACTGGTAGCTGTGTTCACCAGGAGCTGCAGTTTGTATGTATAATACTCCATTAGGCTGCAGTACCAGAGAAGGGGACAATGGGGATAGGAGAAGCTACTACTTCATACTGGTTATACAATCAAAGCTAGTAGCTCAAAATGAAGCCATAATATATAAGAACACTTCTGCAGCAAATAACACTGCATCAAAATTTACAAAGTAAAACATGTTAAAAACACAAGGA
>NW_012146412.1:1766296-1768351 GCF_000956105.1 Propithecus coquereli | reverse complement strand
TTAAAACGCAAAAGGACCTTAGGGAACTTAAACCAGGAAAAGTCTCTGAAATTCAGAAAGAGATTGGACTATGACAGGTAGAATACTAGCCTTCCAAAGATGTACACTTTCTAGACCGTGTGAATATGCTGTGTTCCATGGAAAAGGGGAGCTAATGGTGCAGATGGAATTGGGGTTGCTAACCAGGGGACCTTAAAATGGGAAGATTATTCTGGATTATTTGGGTGGGCCCAATGTAATCACAAGCATCCTTACAAGGGGAAGAGGAAGGCAGAAAAGGAGGTCAGAGTAATATGATATGAGAAAGACTTGACCCACAATTGCTAGCTTTGAAGATCAAGGAAGGAGCCATGAGCCAAGGAATATGCGCAGCTTCTAGAAGCTTAAAAAAGGCAAGTAAATGGATTTTCCCCTAGAGACTCCAGAAAGAATGCAGCCTTGACAACTCCTTCCTTGCCTAACAAGAACTGTCAGTCTTCTACCCTATGGAACCATAAGATAATAAATGTATGTTATTTTAAGCCACAAAGTTTGTGATAATTTGTTATAGCAGTAGTAGAAAATTAGTACATACTGGTTTGATCCACCGTCCTAACAAACAGGCTGCAAAAACAGATCAACAAACACTTTCACAAGGAGCCCTAAACACAATTTGGGTTGCACAATCAAGAAGCATGACACTGCAGAAAGCAAACACTGTGATAGAAAGGGACCAAACTCAAGATTTGACAGAAGTTAATGCCCGAAAAAACAGAAATGAAAGAGCAGAATAGGCATTTCTAACCAATAGATATCTGCAAAAAGAGGCAAGATTCTAAAAAAAGAATGGAGTAGAAATCATGAAAATTAAAAACTTAATAATTGAAATGGAAAGCTTGTTGGATGGGTTTAATTGCAAAATGACACCACTGATTAGAAAACTAGTGACGATCAGGAAGAGGAATTTTCCCAAAACTCACTTTGGCACAGGAGGCCAAAGAGATGGAATATACAAAAGAAATACTAAGAGATGTGGAAGACAGATCCATATCTGAATTCCCAGAGGATAGAGTCTCTCCTCTGAAAAGAAATTGACTCCAAAAAAAAAATGGGATGCAAGAAGGAATACTTAGCAAAGTAGTAAAATTTTACTGTTAAGTACCAGTAAGTATTGATGACAACAATTTTAATAAAAATCTGGAGCTAAAACTGCCAATGATAACTAGGGAATTGGCAGATGGTAGGGGGAGAAGGAGAGAATGCTCTAAACGCATGTTAAGATCCTTGTTTGATTGAGAGGAAGCTGTAGATACCAATTAACTCAATATGTTAGGAAACATAAGTTTGAGTACGCATGTCATACAATTAAGAGTAATTATTAGAAAATACAAATAAAAGGGATAAATTTCAGTCATTTGTTAGGAAGGGGTAGAAGCTCAGAACGAAGAAACCCCAATTAATCTAGCTGTGTCCTGAAGGAATAACCCATTGAATAATTAGGGTGTTTCTGGGATTGTAAAAATGGTCTGTTATTAGCAAATCTATGACTACAATTCACATGAGTAGGTTAAAGGAGAAAGATAGATGAGCAACTCCATAAATGTTAAAAATCTACTTGAAAAAATTCAGCACTCATCTCTGTTTAAAAATACAACTTTAAACTAGACATTTAAAAGATACTTGATAAGAAATATCTCAAATATTTAACTTCAACCAATAGCCCACCCTGAGGCCTTCCTGTTAAAGTCAGTGTCAAGAGGGCACAAAATTAACACTGTTCTTACTAGAAGTTCTAGCCACTATAATAAGGGGGAAAAATGACAGGAAGAAATATTGGGATGGAGAAATAAAATTTTCATTATTTTTAGATAATAAGATTGTCAATGAGGAAAATCCATGAGAAGCAATTTAAACACTGTTAGCACCAGTACAATAGTACAATAAAGTGGCCAGCACAAGATAAATTATTATTATTATTTTTTTTGAGACAGAGTCTCACTCTTTCTGCCCGGGCTAGAGTGCCGTGGCGTCAGCCTAGCTCACAGCAACCTCAAACTCCTGGGCTCAAGCGATCCT
>NW_012146412.1:1757329-1765442 GCF_000956105.1 Propithecus coquereli | reverse complement strand
AAGTGAATCAAATGAGAATTTTTGTTCCTTAAAATAATTTTTTAAAAGGTATGATTTTTTTCACATACAAAATTTGGAAAATTCAAAAATATAAAGCCCAGTGTTGGTAGGTGAGAACTAAAACAAGAACTCTCATTTACTATTTAGGCAGGAATGAAAAATTAGTACAACCTTTCTAAAGGGCAATTTGGTAGTTTATATAAATTTCTTGAAAATATGCCTTCTCTTACTTTAGCAATTTCACTTCTAGGAATCTTCTAAAGAAATAATCAGAGATATACACAAAAATATAATATGACTATGAGGATACTCATGACAGAAAAATTGAAAAAATCAGAATGTCTTATGTAGAAAACTGTTAAATCAGTTATGGCACACCCATACGTGGAACAGCACGCAGCCTCGAATGCTGCATGTCGGAAAAACAACTACAATATAATGCTAAGTGAATAAAAGAATACAAAGTTGCATATGTAGTAGGACTCTAATTTCATGGAATATGATTAAAACCTGACGTATACACAAAGCCTAGAGGACAAAAGAATGTGAAAAACTATACCAAATGCTGATAGTGGTTATCTCTGAATCTCTGAATTATAGATGAATTTAATTTTTTTCTTATACTTTTAAATATTTCTAAAATTTCTAATTTTCAACATCTTTTATGATCTGAAAAAAGTTATCTTAAGACAATTCAAGAGTTGTCTTTAAATACAGCGAATGTAAAAATATTTTATGTTTAAAGAAATATGCTTGTATTATTTGGAATATTAAAATATAAAGACAGAGAACTCCTACATGACGGTAGGTAACCGACTCTCACGGATGGGGACCCACCTTACAGCGCCCCCCGACCCCTGGCGCCGCATTGTGTCTGTGTTCAGGGGACTGAAATTCAGCCACCATGTGAAAAGTTGATCAGCTTCCTTCTAACACCCTGCCACAAACACACAAATGTTAACGGACAAGCCAGTAACTTTCCTATTTTAGAGGGAAACAAAGGAGGGGGGAAGGAGGAAGGTAAGAGTGAAAGATTAGAGAGTTCACAGTGTTTTAGAGGAAGTAAAAAGACAACAGGAAAAAGCTGTGGTTTTTTAGGCATCAAATGAAAAGGGTGAGAATAAAAGATGAAATAAGCTCTATTTCAGAACAAAAATGAGGGATGAGATCTATAAAAATTATAACTACAGTAAGGGAGAGATCAGAAAAAAACATTAAGTGGGGTAAGTGGAGGAGATTCCATAATCAAGTCAACAAATTTGCAAGAGAAACAGTGTTCATTCGTCAAACTTAAGGGGAGAGACCTGGAGGAAGGCAAGCGCCAGGCACCGGTGCAGCAGTCAGCATCACAAAGAGCGTGGTCCCTGCCACTTCCTTCATTTAATAAATGTTTATTCGGAGTCCTCTTTGCGCCAGCGTCCGGGCTCGGCACTAGGTGCCTGGGATATAAACGCGAATAGAAGTGACATAATTGCTGCTTTCAAAAAGCTTATGAATTCGTGACAGATACAGACCAACACCTATTACAGTACCAAGTGACGGGGAGATGAAAAGCACGTGGCTACTATAAAAATGCATAACATAAAGGTGCTGATCAGTGGCATAAATTACTGTTAAATGTTATTAAAAACGAGAAACTAGGAAAAGGTGAAAAAGAGAAAATGTAGTAGATCAAAGCAAAAGAAATAAGTGAGTTTTTTCCTCAACTATCACTGCAAGTGCTAGTTGTTTTCTATCTTTTCAAGATAGCCATAAAGATACGCTACTTTTTATCTTTCTTGTGCAAGTCAAAGGACATCCGCAGCATTTAAAAAAAACACTTCAAATCATTCTGCAAAAACTTCAAGGAAATGTTACCTATTTCCTATATAATAATGAGCATTTTCTTGCTTATCTGAAACACTCGCGCCACGATTTGAAAAGCTACAACAGCATTTTTACTTACCAAGATTTCATTTTCAGAAGAGAAAACAACCTGTAGATGCAGGAAATACGTCTGCGAAGGCTTGACAAGGACAAGCCCTCAAGTGCGGCGGAATCTTAGGAACAGTGTGGTGCCATCTGTCGGCCCCGACGGGAACTACTCCTCCCAATAAATTTCACTTTCGAAGGTCAGGAGCAAAGCATGTGGGTTGGCAGCTTTTTCTGGGCTACGGACTAAACCAGTAATCAAATTTTTAAATTCATATGATCAGGCAGCTTATGAAAATTTCAGTATGAAAAAAATATTTTTCTGAAATAATATTTCTCCGCAGGAGTTTGCAGCCTGAATATTAAATTGTCACAAGAGTGGAAAGTTACTAAACTTAGCCTGTTTTCTGTCATCACCATATTTAACATTTCCAAAATAATTGCTATTACCATTATCAAGCAATTTTTGAGCATTATTTTAGCTACATGAGATACTTTAAAATAAAATAAGCTTAGGTCCACAATTTTTTTTTAAATCAACTTTCAAGGAAAGTTTAGAGGTTGATACATATTTAGCCATACGTAAGAGGAACTGCATCTTGTTTCCTTACATTATGATCACTATCTGGTTTTATTAGCTGTTTTCATTTTTAATTCTAGAGTAATAAATAACATTGAGATCCTACAGGACTAATTTAAAAATCAATCTTCTAAAGACCATTTAGAATTATTTTATTTTATTATTTTTTTTGAGACAGAATCTCACTCTGCTGCCCTGAATAGAATAATTTTAGAATAATATCAACAAGGTTGATACAAAAAGAAGGTGTCTGGTTAACCAAAGACTTCAGGTAGCGAGAATATCCTATTCCCCAGACTTCTCTCTTAACTGAGGTTCTGTGAAGAACTGAACACATGAGTTAAATAATCATTCAATAATTAATCCCACTGCCTGGAATTATCTCATCTTTACAGAAAACAAGTTAAGACTCTACAATTTGGCCAACGACAAAGTTGGACATCTGGGTAAGAATCACTTCTGCTTTTAGGAGGAAGAGAAAGGCCAGCTTCTTAAGATTCATCCTTACTCATCAAACATAACAGGAAGCCTTCTCAGGCCTGGGGGGGCTCTGTGAGGGGCCCCGGTGTCTATGGATCTCTGCTCCACCAGCAAGAGGAGACAGACAGCTCGCAGGCAACAGCTGTCTGTGGCACTGGGACACCAGATTTGTGAAACAGGCAGAGGAGAAAGGGACCAGCTGTGGCTTTGATGGAATTTTAAGCAACACTGGACTAAAGTCTTGAGAAAACACACACATGTCACTGCAGATATGGCCACATTGCACATGTCTCATTGGGGTATTGCTCACCAACACTGGTGTTTGGAACAAGGAGACTATTCTTGTGAAGGCTGTCATAACTCTGAGAAGTGTTGTCAAGCGGATGACAAAAACCACAAAAATCAAGTAATAGGGAAGCCAGCACGGTCATGGAACAAACGAAGAAACAGACAGTGCTGGGTTCAACTTGCCCTCAGCCCCTGACAAACTGTGCGGCTCGGGGCAAGTTCCTTACAGTCATGGAGACTTCACTTATTTCTCCACGAAATGGAAGTACTTACGGTTTTTCAGGGAAGATAATGAATTTAAAGTAGCTTGAACAGTGGTTGACACAGTAGAGAAGTCATAATAGTGAGGAGTTTAGAATTCTATGCAAGTCACATGTTTTTATATGCGGAAGCGGAAAGATGTCAGGATGCACTGTGAGGAAAAGCCAGAGCAGAGCAGTGTGGAGGCTATGACATCATTTGTATAAAATCTGGCCGTCACGCGTTCCTGTAGGTTATCTTCTTGCCAGGCACTATTATGAGTGCTTTACAAGCATTAATTCACTTGACCCTCACAAAGGTGCTGTGAGAGAAGTATTGTCACTTAACAGCAGAGCAAGAGCAGTTAGGAAATGGTGCGAGGTTTGCACTGCCAGTCAGTGGTGGGGCTGGGGTTCGAGCCCGGCAGTGTGGGGCCCCGGTGTCCATGTGATTCAGCATTACCCCATGCTGCCTTAGAAGACACCCTGTGTTCTCGTAGGAGAGACACAGAGAGAAGCAGAGCCTTTGCAAACAGCGGCAGAGATTGGAGCGCTGCAGCCACAAGCCAAGGAATGCCTGGAGCCACCAGAGGCTGGAGAGGGCAGCACCCTGCCAACACCTCGATTCAGGACTTCTAGCCTCCAGAACTGTGAGGGAATAAATTTCGGCTGTTTCAAGCCACACAATGTGTGGTCATTTGTTATGGCAGCCACGGGAAACCAATGCTAGGGTACACCTATGTGTGTTGATATAGGAATAAAAATATTTTTTTCTCAAAGGATATGTAAGAAACTGTTACCCCAGAGCAGCAAAACTGAGAGAGAGAGAAAAGGAGAGAGAAAGATTTTTATTCTCCATATTATGCCTTTTTGTCCTGTTTGAATTTTTTACTCTATACATTTTTACTTTAATTTTTTAAAAATAGTGTCACAGTGGGATAAGTAAAATAACATAGTCTAAAGCCAGCAAATATAGTGTCCCTATGCAGAGGCAAAACATTATTTTAATGATTTTTACTTTTTAAAAAACTGCCCTTCATCTTTATCCAGATGAATAAATAAATATTAGTGTCTACCAACAGCTTTGAAATGAGTTACATGACAATTATAATATCACTATCATAAAATACACAAACCATAGGAAAAAGATTGATAATGTATATATTGAATATCCATATTAAAACTAAAAGTTTCTGCTGAATTTAAAAAAAGACAAGCTACAGGCTGAAAGAAAATATTAATAACACATGTAATCACAAAAGGGTTCATATCCAAAATACATAAAGATTCCTTACAAATCAATACAAAAATGACTATCAAACCCAATGGGAAAGATGAGCAAAGGATATAAATAGCTGGATAACAGAAAAGGAAATAAAAATAGCTCAAACATATGAAAAGGCATGCATCCTCACTAGGACATAGGAAAAGACAATTCAGATAACCAGGAGACACCACTGTACACCCCCGAGGGGCCAGGCATAAGTATTTTGACAGCGCGAGAGGTGACCGCATTCCAACCCCGGGAGGATCAGGGCACTGAGACCTACACGTTAGCCTGAGAACAGCGCCCTCTGGTGGTCACTATATTCCCCATCGCACCTCTCACACCTCAGGGCCTGCGGGGGTGCAGGTGTTCTTGATTCTCACCGCCACTTCCAGATCACTGTTCCTCCATCCACCCCCGGAAACCTACTCCTTCCGATTGCAATCACTTACTGAGCTCCAACATTTCATCAAGTATTCTGGCACCACTCATTAAGTCCAATACCATCCCTTTCATAATTCTAGTGATTTCAATAGCCATGTAGAGATTTTTCTATTCCTCTGGCCTCTCAATTCTTTGATATTCTCTCATCTAACGATCTTGTCCTGCATCCTACCTCAGTCGCACATTCCTTATTATATCCTAGATGTTATTATCATTGCCTGCACCCCTTCTGTAATCTCTACTGCCAGCATTCCACTTTCCAGCTCCCATCTCCAACTCTTTCCCTCTGATGTCAACAATTCCCCAACTCTACTGCACCAGACTGAAAGAGCATGATCGTTCTTTTTAATCATTCTTCTGCATTCACCCTCAGCTATCTTATTCCTCCCTACTTAACCCAGGTCGAATCCAAGTCTCCACTGGACTACGCTGAACTCAAGTGGCTGAACAGACCTGGAGAAACACACACCCAGGCTGACTGTCTCACTTGAAGTTTATGCCTGGGTCCCAAACTCAAGAGGGAGAAGAGGGAGCAGCAGTCCTACTGCCCTCCCTACCACCCCTCCCCAGCCCCTTCGCTCTCCTACTCTTCTATCTCCCACCTTCTCCTTTCTCCCCAAAGCTCCCTCCCTTTTTCATTCTTGGCTGATGATGCTTCGTTTTCACAAGGGAAAAAAATGCTACCAGAGAGCATTTCCACAACCTTCTCCAAAACTACCAGCCTGCCTGCACTTTCCCTGCCCTTCTGAACAAACTCTCTCTGTCAGAGCCAGTCCCTCCCCATTAAGCACTGGATCCCCGTCCTGCTCATCTACTCAAGGAAATCACTCTTGCAGTGATCCTCTCTCTACTGCATCAACATTGTTCTGCTATCATGTATTATTCCAATAATCATATAATGCTACATCTTCCATCTTTACAGAAATCCCTCCCTTCTGACCCACAGCCTCCTCTTCCTTGTTCCTCTATACACCAGAACTCCTTGAAAAAGTTGTTTCATTCACTGTCTCTAATTATCCTCCTCTCATTCTCTCAAATCTACTCCAGTCAGGATTCCTTCCCCACCACTCAAGAGAAATAGTTCTTTTCAAGGTCACCAATGATCACCACATTGCCAAATCCAGTGGTCAATTCTCAATTTTCATCTCATGTAAACTATAAGCAGCATTGAACAGAGTTGAAAGATCTTGAAAAGTTTTCTTATTTGGCTTCTTGGACTCCGTATTTCCCCTCCCCACTCTGCCTGCCTCAAATTTCCTGCTAACTCATTGGCATTCCTTCCCAGTCTCCTTCTGGGTCCTCTTTATCTCTGACATGAAACACCCAAGACTCAGTCTTAGATCCCTTCTCTTCTTTAACTCCATGAGCTCTCACTCATCCCGGTCCACGGCTTCAAAACCATCTGTCTGGCCGGGCGCGGTGGCTCACACCTGGATTCCTAGCACTCTGAGAGGCCGAGGCGGGTGGATTGTTTGAGCTCAGGAGTCTGAAACGAGCCTGACCAAGAGCCAGACCCCGTCTCTACTAAAAATAGAAAGAAATTAATCGGACAACTAAAAATATATAGAAAAAATTAGCCGGGCATGGTGGCACACGCCTGTAGTCCCAGCTACGTGGGAGGCTGAGGCAGAAGGATCGCTTGAGCCCAGGAGTTTGAGGTTGCTGTGAGCTAGGCTAACACCACGGCACTCTAGCCCAGGCAACACAGTGAGACTCTGTCTCAAAAAAAAAAAAACAAAAACCATCTGTCTGCCAATGGCTCCCCAATTACTATCTCCAGTCTAGACTTCACTGAACTCTCACATTCAACCGCCTACTAAACACTTGCTAAATCATTCTTATTGAAAACCAAACACTTGAATCCTCACTACTTCAAACCCCAAAGCTGCTCCTTTTGCATCCTTTCCCATTACAGTAAACGATATTTCTACTCTTCCAGTAGCTCAGGCTAAAATCCCTGGAGTAATTGGTAACTCCTTTCTTTTTTGTTCAAACTCTACATCCAATCCATCAACAATTTTTGGGGGGTTTTTCTTCGAAATACGTCCACAGGCAAAGCACCTCTCATGCCCTCTGCCACTCCCACGGCAGTCAAAGTCATCACTGTCTCTCATGTGAATAATTGGTATCCCCTCCTCCACTCTTCCCTCCACCCACCCTCCCCACTCCATCCCAATCTGACTAGAATCAGACGCTAGAATCATGCACAGGCACTCCTACTCAAAAGCTGTAAGGATTCCTGTCTCACTCAAAGTATAAAGCCAAATCCCTATGAGGATTGCAAGGCACTGCCTGGTCCGCGCCCCCACTCCCCCGGACTCCACTACCTCTCTGGCCTCACCTCCTTCCACTCACTGCTCCAGCCCCATTGACTTTACCTTTCGGTGAGTTCACCCGCCATATAGTGCTGCAATTTCCCCATCTTTACAAAGGGATTCCTTCCCTTTGAATCCACAACTGCTCTTGCAGTTCCCTCTGCCTGAGATTGTCCTCAGATATCACCATGGTTCATTCCCTTACTTCCTTAAAGTCTACACTGAAATGTCACTTTATCAGCAAGGCGCTCCCTGCCCCTGGTTGCTCACAACGATCATTCCCTGGCCCTGTACATTCCACAGCCTGCTTTATTCCACCACCTGATGTATGACCTAGTTAGGGCCTATTTCACTTTCTGTAGAATGTAAGTTCTTAAAGGCAGGATTTTGTGTTGCTCCTTATTGTGTTCCTGGCACCTAAAGCAATACTTGGTACATAGTCCATACTTTTTGAAAAGTTGTGTTCAATAAATGGTTGAACCTAAAAATATATAGAAAAAACTAGCTGGGCATGGTGGCGCATGCCTGTAGTCCCAGCTACTCGGGAGGCTGAGGCAGGAGGATCGCTTGAGCCCAGGAGTCTGAGGTT
>NW_012146412.1:1746774-1756759 GCF_000956105.1 Propithecus coquereli | reverse complement strand
CAAGTATTTGTCATATTATTCTCTACTTTTAAAATACGTTTTAAGTATTCCAGAATTTTTTAATGAATTTTTAAAATTTTAGTTGCAGAAAACCAAAATGTCCGAAATAAATAAAACCTAGTAGGCTTGGAAGCAGCTACATTTGAGTAAAAGGGCATAATGCGTGGTCAGCAAAAAGGAAAAAAACCTTGTTGCTAGGATTGTTTGGTTGATGTCCTTCACTGGATAGGTATGATTTGGATCAAAGGAGAAAAGGAACCAGCCCTTTAACAAGGCCCTGTCTGCTTGGACTGTTGTCGCTCAGCAGGGCAGGGAAGGCAGGTGCAGCAAAGGTGCTCGCAATGGTCTCTAGGCAGGCATGGAAGTCACAGGCATGCATGTTTGTCTCTGTGGCACACCCAACACACCTGTTATACCGGAGCCCAATTTGGTAACGCTCATGGTGCCAGAGCTGGAAGCGATGGTGCAGACCAATGCTATTTTAGAGGCAAAAAAACACCACCTCGATTTGAAGTCCTCGGGTTGTGTCCGCGCCCCCCCAACGCCCTGGCGCCTCCGCCCAGTGGGCTCATCTTTGCCCCTGGAGTCCGGCGTTTCCAGCCGCTGGGGCAGCCGCCTGACCGTCACTGCCTTTCCCACAGTAGGAGGACATCTCTGTGGGTGTGAGGACACTGTTTTGCTGACCCGGTCAGCGCCATCCTGAACATCTTGAGGATGCAAGCAGGTGGCTTTTTCAGTCCAAGTCTCCTGAGCTCCAAGAGACCTCAGCCAACCGGAGGTGACTGAGGAGACGCGCCCTGTCCTCAGAGGCCTCTTTTAGTCCTCTCTTCCGCCTGGTGGCCCCTTTCCTACCCACCCATATTCCTATGTTCTCTCCCTCCTTTCTTCCATCAAACCTGAACTCAGGAGAGAATCTGATAAACTCTGAAAGAAGCCAAATGTTAGTTACGATTCAAAGTTCTGGCTCAATTCAACAAGGTTGATCTCAGATTAAAGCAATTTCCACCCCCCCACACACACACACATTAAGATAACTTTCCAGTTTTCTATGAGTATAAAAATAACAAATATAATTTTTTTACTTAATATGGAAAATTTAAGGAAGAAACTGGAATATAAGGAACAACCTGATTGTCCATCGATAGGGGAAGAATTGAAAAAATTATAATACATATTACAAAATATAATGCAAGTCTTAGAAGAATGATGGATTGATACATATTGACCAAGATGATTATAATATATAATAAGTAGGAAAAAATTTATAAAATATGTCAATATCTTGTCATTTTTATAAAAAGCAAACAAAAAACTATGTGCATATGTTTATAAAAGCTTAGAAAAACTACAGTGGAATCCACACGCTATTAAAAATGGTAGTGATAACTGCTGGTGAGAGAGGCTGTAACTGTTTTTTCTTTAATTTTGAATTTATAATTTTTTCTAAAGAAGAGGGTGTGGAGTGGGAGAAAGAGGAGATAATTTGCCTTAAACACATCACTCAGAAAGAATCACTGCTTTTAAATGATATTTTCCCCGACTTTTATATAAAATGTATGTACACACATATATGTTTACGAAACTATTCATACCACACATACTAAGCTTCCCCCACCCCAGAGTTAATATTTAGCCTTATTTGAGGAAGGCTTTAATATATGGCCTTCCTTCCATGTCAACAAATTCTAATTTTGAATGGCTACAACATATCCTATTGTTTGAGTTACTACAGCTGCCCTCACCAATCCCTCATTGTACGACATTAGTTTCCGCTTTTCCCTGGCACAAACAACTCCAATAAACATCCCTTTACATACATATTTGTACGTTTGACTGTTTACTTAGGACAAATTCGCAGATGAGCAATTCCAGTTCCAGACCTAATGCATTTGAGTTTTGATCCACATTTCCAAACTGGCCTTCTAGAAAGTGTTTCTTTTGTCGTTAGGGTTTTGTTGGTTGGTTGGTTAGTTTTTTAAAATCACACTGCGCTCCCACCGGCCAAGGAAGGGAATGCAGTTTAACGCAGAATTGAAAGATCACAAACTCTCCCGCTGAACTTGAGCAACCCCTTCCCAGGGAAACCGTGGGGCTCCCGGGCGCTTTCAAAGGACGGAAAGGGATCCAGCGAACCCCGAGACCCGCCCCGGGCTGGCGTGGGCGCCCCCTCCGCTCCCCGGGCGCAGAGCTGGGACCCGCAGCGTTTCCAGGGCAGCCGGGGAGCGCAGCCCTACCATCCCGCGGGGGCGTCCGAGCGCCCCGAGCGCCCGGGGGGCGGGGCCAGGCGCGGGCGGGGCCCCTGCCACCCGCCCTCCGGCCGCGTCCCCGCCGGCCCTGCCGACGTGGCGGGGCGGGACCCGCCGGGCGCTCCCGCGCGCACTCGGCCGCCGGAGCGGTAAGAGCCCGGGCGCCCACTCCCCATCCCCTTCCCGCGGCGGGCGGGCGCGGAAGCGCGGGGCGGCGCGGCGGGCGGGGTGGGAGGCCTTACCGCGCGCCCGGTCCGGAGCCGGTCCTGCCCTCTGCGGTGATGAGGAGCCATCGGCAGGGACGGGGCGCCGGGCGCGCCCCGGGTGAAAGCGGCTTGGGGGCGAAGGTCCGCGGAGGCGCGGGCGGCGCGGCCGAGGGCCCTGCGTGGGTGCGGGCGTGTGAGTGTGTGTGTGTGAGTGTGTGTCGCTCCGGGTCCACGCTCATGCACACACCCACACGCCCGCACGCCGGGTCTGCCCCCTCGGCCGGCGTGGACCTCCGCGGAGCCTGCCTCGAACTCCCAAGTATCCCGTCCTGGCACCGAGAAGTCTGAAAAAGTGCCCCGGTGACCGCGTCCGGGTCAGAGGCAGGCGGCAGGGTCCCGAGCCGGGACGGGGCGCGCAGGCAGCAGGTCCGCGCGCGGCGAAGGCCTCCCTGGGGTGGTCCTGCGCTTGGCCTTGAGAGCCGAGCTCGGGCCTCGCCCTCCCAGCCAAGCGCACCGCTCCAGCCCCGCCGACCCGCGCCGCTGCCCGCTCTTCCAGCCCAGCAAACGCCAAGCTGGCGCCACCTCGAGCCGAAGCCCCCGGGTTGTGTCCGCGCCCCCCCAACGCCCTGGCCCCTCCGCCCAGCGGGCTCGTCTTCGCCCCTGGAGTCCGGCGTTTCCAGCCGCTGGGGTCAGCCGCCTGACCGTCACTGCCCTTCCCACAGTAGGAGGACATCTCTGTGGGTGTGAGGACACTGCTTTGCTGACCCGGTCAGCGCCATCCTGAACATCTTGAGGATGCGAGCAGGTGGCTTTTTCAGTCCAAGTCTGCTGAGCTCCATGAGACCTCAGCCAACCCGAGGTGACTGAGGAGACGCGCCCTGTCCTCAGAGGCCTCTTTTAGTCCTCTCTTCCGCCTGGTGGCCCCTTTCCTACCCACCCATATTCCTATGTTCTCTCCCCCCTTTCTTCCACCAAACCTGAACTCAGGAGAGAATCTGATAAACTCCTTACATTGTAAGCTTTAAGCGAAGGAATGGAACTTCAGGGGTGGAATTGGAGGCACAAGTGAGCCTGCGCACAAGGAATTTGAGGGTGGGAGGGGCCTTCCTGAATCTCAGAGATTCGGACCATGTAAGTCACCATTTATTTATAAGACCAGGATTATATCAAATATTGTTTCTTTAATTAATATCAAACACGATATATTTCAGTTCAGTAAATATATGAGGGTCAGAAACCAAGCTAGGTGCTGTTGGTCACAGTCCTGGAGGAAAGACACAGAAGCAAACACTCCGTGTAAATGCAATAGGAGTCCGTGCTGAGTCCCAGAAACATAGGACAGGGAGCGGTTAATGGAGGGGGTGGGGCAAATGAAGGAAAAATTCAGAGTAGGAGGTGACTTCAGATGGGTTTCTAGAGGAATAGGAGTTTGCCAGGCAGCTGGAGGCAGGGCAGCGGGGCAGGGAGGTGTGAAGTCTGGTGGGGCAGCCGCGGAGGGTGTGGTGAGAGCTGGAGTATGAGGGTGCGTGTGCAGGTGTTTACACCCAGTGGATTTTAAACGAGGGGGCAAATTGGTCCCATCTCTGTTCAGGCAGTGGGCTAGGCACATGTGTGTGACAAGCTTCGTAGGAGCTGTTAAACCTGACTCAGAGCCTCTCATCCAGGGTTTTATTCCTGGTCCTTCATTGACTGGCACTTTTTTTAATTGGGGAGATGACCTTACACAGGATCTGGGGTTAACCAAATTTCTGTTTTGCCAACTGAGGCCATTTTAAAAACATCCATCCACTGGCACCACTACTACACAAAATGAAAGCTGTTTTAATACCAAGAAAAGCACAAAGGCTAAACTTGCAAGATGAAGGCAGTCCTTTACATTTAATAAATTTAGATTTATGAAAAAGTTGCACTCTTGTCCTCATTTTTCTCTATCATCATGGACTGACCCCAGTCCTGCAGTTGGGGTTTGGGAACAAAGTACAGAGATCATTTTGTCCAACCTCGCTGTACAGAGGAGGAGTGAGGAAGCCCAGTGAGAATGAGTAAGCTGTCCCCTACAAAGGGACAGTGGGACCAGAGGCCGCAGGTCTTGACCCCTGCAGGGGCATGGCTCTTCCACCTCGGAATACCATCCCTCGTTATTCCTCCTTGCAGCCTCTTTTCCTGCTCACACAGATAGACGTCTGTCCTGAGTATCTAGAACTCATTCCTGATGCTGGCCATTTGCACATGTGCTTATCCCATGATACCTGAGTAACCATATCAAAGCCACTTGCGAGGTCCTCCCTTGCACAGGGTCAGCCTAGTTCAGGCACATTTTTCCATTTCCTGATTTTGCATGGCTTTTTAACTGTTTGTGTTAGCACCTCGGGTTATTCATTTCTGACGGATAGTGACCATGTCTTCTGTTTTACACTTATTTTGGGAGTGCTGATGTTGCTGTTCCAATACCTTGCATAGTTCTGGGAGCATTTTAGGTGATGAATGAATTTACTCATGAGAAGCTAACTTATTCCCAGCCTACAAAGGCTTCTTTATATGCCACTCTTTCTCTCCTTGGAAGCAGCCTCCTTGTTTCTGTGGGTTGAGTCTCCGTAGCCTCCGAGCCATGGGACATGGTTGCAGTGACAACATTCCAAACCATAAATCAGGAAACGCCTCTGAGTCTGACTGTGCGTATGGGGCTCCAGACCGAGATGGGGACTATCCTGGGAAACAGTGCAAATCGTAGCTGTAGTCCTGGTGGGCTCCACAGTCCCTGCTCAGAAACAGCTGTGTATTTAGAACACGGTTTCTAATGGTTTCAGACAAAATGGAACAGTCTTAAAAATGATTACCTTTCCCCCATCACGGTAGCATCCACAGTCGATAAAGGTATACCAGAACAAACAAACAGACATCGATTTAGGGAAAATTAAACCTGTAACAGGTAGAAGTAAATATAGATTAGAGATATACACAATTAGAAGTTGAAATAGGGCTCATCTTATGATGACCATTTTTATTATTTAAATAATGTAAAAATCTAGTCTTTCTGAAATTTATGAGTTATCCATAAATATTTTTTAGCAATATCAGTTCAACACCTTACAGCTGCTTTTTTGGGGGTATTTCTGAAGGGATGGTTATTGTTGCTGGTGGAATGCAGAGCAACTGCAGAGAAGACAGTTTTATTCCAGTGATTTTTCTACACTTGAGGCAACCTAATCTAAGGCAGTTTGGCCATCAGAGGTAGGTGAGGGCTATGGGTTTCCTTCCCTGTGACCTCACTACCAAGAGCTATATTACCATGAATCCAAGTTCTCCGATGGAATTCTGCCACATACGCAAATATTAGCAACCAGGCTTAGTTATGCAGCCTGTTCTCGTAAGCTTGAAGTCCTAACTTGCTGTCCTTTTAGGCCTGTGTTCTAGGGGCAGGACTCTAGGCCACCTTCAGGCTTTGGAGTTCTGCAGTCGGCCAGAAGCACTAGAAAAACCCTACTCCAAAGGGCAGTCGGCTGCTGGACTCATATAATCTTATGCTCTGGTCATAGAAGGACAGAAGGTACCTGTTCATTATTTCTCACTGTTCCATGTATCTTAAACACCTTCCATTTCACCAGTGAAAAATGATTCTAATATCCCTTATGCTAATTAGCATACCCTGGAGTGCCAATCAGAGAGGACAGTAGTTGACCCCTTTCAGGAGGTGGACACCCAATTACAGATTTTGAAGTGCTTACTAAAGACCTGAATAGTTATTCCTAAATAGAGCACTTCTGAGGTTAACCACCCCTAGGGCATAAATTAAAAGTAATTAACAGGCACATACATCACATTAAGTATTTTAGAATACATTACGAATGGTATAACAACACATTTAGGACAAAGCATGTACATCAAAGTGTCCACAGTGGTTTTTATTTGCCCATGAATGTTTATCGTAGCCAGATTTATTCTCATATTGCTGCTTATAGAAAACTAAAATAATTTGGAGCTTCTTAATAATCCAGATTAATAGTAAGGGTTTTCAAGTTAGCTTACAAAGAAATAAAAATACCAGCCAATGCCTATGACCAGCTACTGATGAAAAAAATGGAAATAAAAGTGATGTCGAAGTATCATTTATTCCTGGGTCCATTTTCCTTATTGGTTGTGCCCTTATGACTCAGGCAAGGATGGGATAAGTTAAGACAGAGATATCTAGGCCGTGGCAATCAAGCAATGTCCTAGGCCAGGAGTCCCCAACCTATGGTGAATTATTTCATTATATATTACAATGTAATAATAATAGAAATACAGTGGGCAATATATGTAATGCGCTTGAATCATCCTGAACCACCTCCCCCCTCCCCAGTCCGTGGAAAAATTGTCTTCCATGAAAATGGTCCAGGGTACCAGAAAGGTTGGGGACTGCTGTCCTAGACCACAGGTCAGCACACATTTTCTTTAACAGGCCACATGGTAAATATTTTAGGCTTTGCGACTTTGCATGTCATATGATCTGTGTTACAACAACTCAGCTTTGCTGTTGTAGTGCTAGAGAAGCCATAATAGTACGTATGTAAACAAAAGGTACAACCTGTGTTGTACCAATAAAATGTTATTTATCAAAACAAGCAGAGGGCAAGTTTGGGTCAGCAGGTTGTAGTTTGCCAATCCCATATCCTAGGCCAGTCCTGACTCAGGTTGTCACAAAGATTTTATAAACTTCCCAGTGATTTTCGAGTACCCCCCCGCAGTCAATTCCACTCCCCTCCCATGAACCACCATATCTACTCTTTCCTGTGCAGTAGCCTGTATCGTTCTTTATTGTGTCAACTAGGCTTTGACCAGACTCCTTGACAGCCCATGGCCAACCTCGAATACCCTAAACTTAATATACCAGCTAGAGGGAAATGTGCATTCATTGCCTTTCTTACCTGTAGACTTGTTTATGAGAGTGTTATCACTGAATGAAAGGTATTTTTGTTTATAAAAATGTATTCTAACTCACTTAACTGGGAAGTGAGTGAACAAAAGAAAGACAATAGGGAAATATAGAGTCGTTTGGAACCACCTGCTATAAGAGAGCTCCTGAGTACCTGTATGCAAACATTAATATAACTCTGACTAAACTATTGTCCCAGGCCTTCACTAGCTGGTCCCCAACAAAGCACACTTATGTGTATGTATGTCTCTTTCTCTCTTTGAATCTCTGATGACATTGCAAAGCTAAATAGCAAGTATTTTTTTGATAAGCACTTGGGTATTTCCTATGCTTATTCTCATTATTGTTATAAATAATTAATAAATTCAGATTAGATAAATAATTTTACAGATAATACTCTTGGTTTCCATTTGCATATCCCTTCATGCCAAGTAAGAGATCCAGGAGAATTTAAAGATAGCACTGTAGGTTTACATTAGTTTCCTATGTGGCTGTAACACATTTCAACACAGATTTATTCTCTTGTAGTTCTGGAAGTCAGAAATCTGTAATCATTGTCCGTGTGCTAAAGTCAAGGTGTTGGGAGGCCAGGTCCTTCTGGAGTCTGTGATGGGAGAATGGTTTCTTTGCCACTTTCCATGTTCTGGTGGCTGCCCGTATTCCTTGGCTTGGGGCCCCTTCCTTCATCTTCAGAATGCATCCCTCCAGCCTCTGCTCCTGTCATCAAATAACCTTTTCTTTGTAGCCAAATCTCCCACTGCCTCCCTCTGATAAGGACACTTGTGATTACATTTAGGGCCAACCCAGATAATCCAAAATAATCCCCCTATCGCCACATCCTTAACTTAATCACATCTGCAAAGTCCCTTTTGCCACGTAAGGTAACACTCATGGGTTCTGGGGATTAGGACATGGATACCTTCGGGGGCCATAATTCAGCCTCCCACAAGGTTACATAAAGTTTCTTATTAGTGGAAGAAAGTTTAGCTCTTCTAGATTTAATTTAATTATGCAGGGCTTTAAATTAAAGCTTAAGAATTCAGATTAAAGCATAAAGTGTTTGTGATTGTGTTGACAGATAATAAAATGTCTGATGATGCTGGTGACACCTTAGCCACTGGAGACAAAGCAGAAATTACTGAGATGCCCAATAGTGATTCTTTACCTGAAGATGCAGATGTGCACTGTGATTCAGCCACAATTTCAAATGACCCAATGCCAGCTGACCCCAGAGAAGAAGTGCATGAAAACGCAGCTGCTCAGAGTGCAGAGACTGCTGCCGCTGGGCACCCTGAGCAGCCCAGAGACACCAGTGCCATGGAGCCCCCTCCCAAGGGAGAAGTGACTGAGGATACACTTGCTGAGTGCATTGACTCTGTCAGCCTTGAGGCAGAACCCGGATCCGAAATACCCCTGAAAGAACAGAATGACCTGGTAAGAGTAATGCACTCGATTCATTTCAACCTGAATTCTTACTGATAACCACATGCAGAGCTTAGCAGCAAGCTCTGTGGGTGGGAATGGGAAGTTCAAAATGTATTATGACATCACCTCTATCATCAAAAACATGTTGTATAGTAAGATATATATGAGAATAATTTGTTGTAATATTTGCATTTTGATAATTGTGTTATTAACAATAATAACAGCCACCAATTATTGGATACAACCTGTGTGCCAGGCCCTCTGCTAGCCATCAAAGCTGGTATTATTACCCCAATTTATAGATGAGGCATCCGGGCTCGGAGATGTTAGCCTGTCCTGGCCTACTTGGTAGTAAATAGAAGATACTGTAATATCAGACTAATGACTCTGGATGATTAACAAGCCTGATTCAATCCTAAACAAGTCATTGTTTCTGTAAGACCACTTAAATTCTAATGCATATTTACAAATCCACTTTGGAGATCTTCACCATTTAGGTCCCTATTTTATCATCACGTCCCACCTTCCAGGGACCAAAGGCAAAGCACACTCATTGCTCCCTCCCCTCAGGGCCTGCACCTGTCTCTGTGGGGGATAAACTAGACCAGCATCTCTCCATTGGTACCTTGTACTACACCAGTACAACTGTCCCAGCTGGGTTTTCCTGGTGCCTTTACCTCCGGCCGCGTGTTATGGGCAGGGGTGGGACGCAGTCAGCATGAAAGGAGGAGATGGGCTGCCCTCCTCATCCTGTCTGGACTGGACTGCCTTCTTGAGTGATGGTACAGGAACGGGGATTTGGAGTCTGCCCTCAGCTGGGAGTTTGGACCAGATATGCTAAACATCCACAAGATTTTGTTTGTGAGTTCTGAGAGTTCACAGACCCTTTGAAGCCATCCATAGACCCCCTAAAAGATTAAGAGCCCCTAGACTAGAGGTTCTCAGCTCTCGCTGAACATAATAACCACTGGGGGAGATTTGAAACATACTGATGCCAGGATACCCATCCTAAGGATCCTGATTCAGCAATGGGGTTTGGACATTAGTATTTTTTTTCTTAGAAATCTGCCAACATTTATGGTTCTAAAAACATATAATTTTCTTGTCTAAAATCTCCAAGAGCAAAACAGAACTTTAGATTTTATTTATTTATTTATATTTTTCAGAATATTATGAGGGTACAAACTTTTAGTTAC